>NW_026735399.1:0-131346 GCF_949786415.1 Peromyscus eremicus
TGCTTAAGAAACTGACACGAACAGTAGCTCCTATTCAGTTCAATACACTGTACTTACTGGGAACAGACGCGAGTGCTCTTTGCACTGTGTATGGCAATGGGAGCGCAATGTGACTTTCCTTACCAGAAAACAACTCTTGTTCGTAGGACCAGAAACTGCCTGTGATTCAACTCCATTTAGGACTAGGAAACAAACGCTAGCTCGCCTTACAAGAAACACACTCTGCTTTTGAGAAAAGAGCACTCTTCTACTCTACTGTGTTTCCTATGGGTTCCGAACAGTGAGCTTGCTCAGAACAAAAGAACTATGCTTAATACACACGGCCATATCTACTTCAATTCTGCTTAGGAACCTGAAAAGAACAGTAGATCCTCTTCAGTCCAATACACTGTACTTGCTGGGAACAGACGCCAGTGCTATTTGCACTGTGTATGGCAATGGCAGCGCAGTAGTGACTATTCTTACCATAAAACAACTCTTGCTCGTAGGACCAGAAACTGCATGTGATTCCACTCCATTTAGGACTGGGAAACAAATGCTAGCTCGCCTTACAAGAAACACACTCTGCATTAGAGAAAAGAGCCCTCTTCTACTCTACTGTGTTTCCTATGGGGTCCAAACAGTGAGCTTGCTCAGAACAAAAGAACTGTGCTTACTACACACACGGACCATATGTAGTTCAACTCTGCTTAGGAAACTGACAAGAACAGTAGCTCCTATTCAGTCCAATACACTATACTTGCTGTGAAAAGAAGCGAGTGCTATTTGCCCTGTGTATGGCAATGGGAACGCAATAGTGACTTTCCTTACCAGAAAACAACTCTTGCTCGTAGAACCAGAAACTGCATGTGATTCAACTCCATTTAGGACTGGGAAACAAATGTTAGCTCGCCTTACAAGAAACACACTCTGCTTTTGAGAAAAGAGCACTCTTCTACTCTACTGTGTTTCCTATGGGGTCCAAACAGTGAGCTTGCTCAGAACAAAAGAACTGTGCTTCCTACACACACGGACCATATCTAGTTCAACTCTGCTTAGGAAACTGACAAGAACAGTAGCTCCTCTTCAGTCCGATACACTGTACTTGCAGGGGAGAGACGCGAGTGCTATTTGTACTGTGTATTGCAATGGGAGCGCAATAGTGACTTTCCTTACCAGAAAACAACTCCTGCTCGTAAGACCAGAAACTGCATGTGATTCAACTCCATTTAGGACTGGGAAACAAACGCTAGCTCTCCTTACAAGAAACACACTCTGCTTTTGAAAAAAGAGCACTCTTATAATCCACTGTGTTTCCTATGGGGTATAAACAGTGAGCTTCCTCAGAACAAAAGAACTGTGCTTCCTAAACACATGGATCATATCTAGTTCAACTCTGCTTAGGAAACTGACAAGAACAGTACCTCCTTTTCATTCCAATACCCTGTACTTGCTGTGAAAAGACGTGAGTGCTATTTGCCCTGTGTATGGCAGTAGGAGCACAATAGTGACTTTCCTTATCAGAAAACAACTCTTGCTCTTAGGACCAGAAACTGCATGTGATTCAACTCCATTTAGGACTAGGAAACAAATGCTAGCTCGCCTTACAAGAAACATACTCTGCTTTTGAGAAAAGAGCACTCTTCTACTCTACTGTGTTTCCTATAGGGCCAGAACAGTGAGCTTGCCCAGAACATAAGAACTGTGCTTCCTACACACACGGGCCATATCTATTTCAACTCTGCTTAGGAAACTGACAAGAACAGTAGCTCCTCTTCAGTCCGATACACTGTACTTGCTGGGAACAGACATGAGTGCTATTTGCACTGTGTATGGCAATGGGAGCGCAATAGTGACTTTCCTTACCAGAAAACAACTCTTGCTCATAGGACCAGAAACAGCATGTGATTCAACTCCATTTAGTACTGGGAAACAAACGCTAGCTCGCCTTACAAGAAACACACTCTGCTTTTGAGAAAAGAGCACTCTTCTACTCTACTGTGTTTCATCTAGGGCCAGAACAGTGAGCTTGATCAGAAAAAAAGCATTGTGCTTCCTACACACACGGTCATATCTAGTTCAATTCTGCTTAGGAACCTGACAAGAACAGTAGATCCTCTTCAGTCCAATACACTGTACTTGCTGGGAACAGACGCCAGTGCTATTTGTCCTGTGTATGGCAATGGCAGCGCAATAGTGACTCTTCTTACCATAAAACAACTCTTGCTTGCAGGACTAGAAACTGCATGTGACTCAACTCCATTTAGGACTGGGAAACAAACGCTTTCTCGCCTTACAAGAAACACACTCTTCTTTAGAGAAAAGTGTACTCTTCTACTCTACTGTGTTTCCTATAGGGCTAGAACAGTGAGCTTGCTCAAAAGAAAAGAATTGTGCTTCCTACACACGGGCCATATCTAGTTCAACTCTGCTAGGGAAACTGACAAGAACATTAGCTCCTCTTCAGTCTGATACACTGTACTTGCTGGGAACAGATGCGTGTGCTATTTGCACTGTGTATGGCAATAAAAGCGCAATAGCGGCTCTTCTTACCAGAAAACAACTCTTGCTCGTAGGACCAGAAACTGCAAGTGATTCCACTCCATTTAGGACTGGGAAACAAACGCTAGCTCGCCTTACAAGAAACACACTCTGCTTTAGGGAAAAGAGCACTCGTCTACTCTACTGTGTTTCCTATGGGGTCCAAACAATGAGCATGCTCAGAACAAAAGAACTGTGTTTACTACACACACGGACCATGTCTAGTTCAACTCTGCTTAGGAGACTGACAAGAACAGTAGCTCCTATTCAATCCAATATACTGTACTTGCTGGGAAAAGACGCGAGGGCTATTTGCCTTGTGTAGGGCAATGGGAGCGCAATAGTGACTTTCCTTACCAGAAAAAAACTCTTGTTCGTACGACCAGAAACTGCATGTGATTCAACTCCATTTAGGACTAGGAAACAAACGCTAGCTCGCCTTACAAAAACACACTCTGATTTTGAGAAAATAGCACTCTTCTACTCTACTGTGTTTCCTATGGGGTCCGAACAGTGAGCTTGCTCAGAACAAAAAAACTGGGCTTCCTACACACACAGCCATATCTAGTTCAAGTCTGCTTAAGGATCTGACAAGAACAGTATATCCTCTTCAGTCCAATACACTGTACTTGCTGCGAACAGACGCCAGTGCTATTTGTCCTGTGTATGGCAATGGCAGCGCAATAGTGACTCTTCTTACCAGAAAACAACTCTTGTTCGTAGTACCAGAAACTGCATGGGATTCAACTCCATTTAGGACTGGGAAACAAATGCTAGCTGTCCTTACAAGAAACACACTCTGCTTTAGAGAAAAGAGCATTCTTCTACTCTACTGTGTTTCCTATGGTGTCCAAACAGTGAGCTTGCTCAGAACAAAAGAACTGTGCTTCCTACACACACGGACCATATCTAGTTCAACTCTGCTTAGGAAACTGACAAGAACAGTAGCACCTATTGAGTCCAATACACTGTACTTGCTGGGAACAGACGCGATTGCTATTTGCACTGTGTATCACAATGGGAGCACGATAGTGATTTTCCTTACCAGAAAACAACTCTTGTTCGTAGGACCAGAAACTGCATGTGATTCAACTCCATTTAGGACTAGGAAACAAACGCTAGCTCGCCTTACAAGAAACACACTCTGCTTTAGAGAAAAGAGCACTCTTCTACTCTATTGTGTTTCCTATAGGGCCAGAACAGTGAGCTTGCTCAGAACATAAGAACTGTGCTTCCTTCACACACGGGCCATATCTAGTTCAACTCTGCTTAGGAAACTGACAAGAACAGTAGCTCCTCTTCAGTCCGATACACTGTACTTGCGGGGAGCAGACGCGAGTGCTATTTGCACTGTGTATGGCAATTGGAGCACAATAGTGACTCGTCTTACCAGAAAACAACTCTTGCTCGTAGGACAAAAACTGCATGTGACTCAACTCCATTTAGGACGTGGAAACAAACGCTAGCTCGCCTTCCAAGAAACAAACGCTGCTTTTGAGAAAAGAGCACTCTTCTACTCTTCTGTGTTTCCTATGTGTTCCGAAGAGTGAGCTTGCTCAGAACAAAAAAACTATGCTTCCTACACACACGGCCATATCTAGTTCAAGTCTGATTAGGAACCTGACAAGAACAGTAGATCCTCTTCAAACCATCACACTGTACTTGCTGGGAACAGACGCCAGTGCTATTTGTCCTGTGTATGGCAATGGCAGCGCAATAGTGACTCTTCTTACCAGAAAACAACTCTTGCTTGTAGGACCAGGAACTGCATGCGATTCAACTCCATTTAGGACTGGGAAACAAACATTAGCTCGCCTTACAAGAAACACACTCTGCTTTTGAAAAAAGAGCACTCTTCTACTCCACTGTGTTTCCTATGGGGTATAAACAGTGAGCTTGCTCAGAACAAATGAACTGTGCTTCCTACACACATGGACCATATCTAGTTCAACTCTGCTTAGGAAACTGACAAGAACAGTAGCTCCTCTTCAGTCCGATACACTGTACTTGCTGGGAACAGACGCGAGTACTATTTGCACTCTGTATGGCAATGGGAGCACAATAGAGATTTTCCTTACCAGAAAACAACTCTTGCTCGTAGGACCAGAAACTGCACGTGATTCAACTCCATTTAGGACTGGGAAACAAACGCTTGCTCGCCTTACAAGAAACACACTCTGCTTTTGAGTAAAGAGCACTCTTCTACTCTACTGTGTTTCCTATAGTGCCAGAAGAGTGAGCTTGCTCAGAACGAAAGCATTGTGCTTCCTACACACACGGTCATATCTAGTTCAATTCTGCTTAGGAACCTGACAAGAACAGTAGATCCTCTTCAGTCCAATACACTGTACTTGCTGGGAACAGACGCCAGTGCTGTTTGTCCTGTGTATGGCAATGGCAGCGCAATAGTGACTCTTCTTACCATAAAACAACTCTTGCTCGTAGGACTAGAAACTGCATGTGACTCAACTCCATTTATAACTGGGAAACAAACGCTAGCTCTCCTTACAAGAAACACACTCTGCTTTTGAGAAAAGAGCACTCTTCTACTCTACTGTGTTTCCTATAGGGCCAGAACAGTGAGCTTGCTCAGAAGAAAAGAACTGTGCTTCCTACGCACGGGCCATATCTAGTTCAACTCTGCTTAGGAAACTGACAAGAACAGTAGCTCCTCTTCAGTGCAATACACTGTACTTGCTGGGAGGAGATGCGAGTGCTATTTGCACTGTGTATGGCAATGGGAGCGCAATAGTGACTTTACTTACCAGAAAACAACTCTTGCTCATAGGACCAGAAACTGCATGTGATTCAACTCCATTTAGGACTGGGAAACAAATGCTAGCTCGCCTTAAATGAAACACACTCTGCTTTTGAGAAAATAGCACTCTTCTACTCTACTGTGTTTCCTATGGGGTCCGAACAGTGAGCTTGCTCAGAACAAATGAACTGTGCTTCCTACACATGGCCATATCTAGTTCAACTCTGCTTAGGAACCTGAAAAGTACAGTAGATCCTCTTCAGTCCAATACACTGTACTTGCTGCGAACAGACGCCAGTGCTATTTGTCCTGTGTATGGCAATGGCAGCGCAATAGTGACTCTTCTTACCAGAAAACAACTCTTGCTCGTAGTACCAGAAACTGCATGGGATTCAACTCCATTTAGGACTGGGAAACAAACGCTAGCTCGCCTTACAAGAAACACACTCTGCTTTAGAGAAAAGAGCACTCTTCTACTCTACTGTGTTTCCTATGGGTTCCAAACAGTGAGCTTGCTCAGAACAAAAGAACTGTGCTTCCTTCAAACACGTATGATATCTAGTTCAACTCTGCTTAGGAAACTGACAAGAACAGTAGCAACTATTGAGTCCAATACACTGTACTTGCTGGGAACATACGCGAGTGCTATTTGCACTGTGTATGGCAATCGGAGAGCAATGTGACTTTCCTTACCAGAAAACAACTCTTGTTCGTAGGACCAGAAACTTACTGTGATTCAACTCCATTTAGGACTAGGAAACAAACGCTAGCTCGCCTTGCAAGCAACACACTCTGCTTTAGAGAAAAGAGCACTCTTCTACTCTACTGTGTTTCCTATAGTGCCAGAACAGTGAGCTTGATCAGAAAAAAAGAACTGTGCTTCCTACACACACGGGCCATATCTAGTTCAAATCTGCTTAGAAAACTGACAAGAACAGTAGCTCCTCTTCAGTCCGATACACTGTACTTGCTGAGAACAGACGCAAGTGCTCTTTGCACTGTGTATGGCAATTGGAGCACAATAGTGACTCGTCTTACCAGAAAACAACTCTTGCTCGTAGGACAAAAAACTGCATGTGACTCACCTCCATTTAGGAATGGGATACAAACTCTAGCTCGCCTTACAAGAAACACACTCTGCTTTTGAGAAAAGAGCACTCTTCTACTCTACTGTGTTTCCTATAGGGCCAGAACAGTGAGTTTGCTCAGAACAAATGAACTGTGCTTCCTACACACACGGGCCATATCTAGTTCAACTCTGCTTAGGAAAATGAGAAGAACAGTAGCTACTCTTCAGTCCAATACACTGTACTTGCTGGGAACAGACGGGAGGGCTATTTGCATTGTGTATGGCAATGGGAGCACAATAGTGACTTTTCTTACCAGAAAACAACTCTTGCTCTAGGACCAGAAACTGCATGTGATACCACTCCATTTAGGACTGGGAAACAAATGCTAGCTCGCCTTAAAAGAAACACACTCTGCTTTTGAGAAAAGAGCACTCTTCTCCTATACTGTGTTTCCTACAGGATCCCAACAGTGTGCTTTCTCAGAACAAAAGAACTGTGCTTCCTACACACACGGGCCATATCTAGTTCAACTCTGCTTAGGAAACTGACAAGAACAGTAGTTCCTCTTCAGTCCAATACACTGTTCTTGCGGGGAACAGACGCGAGTGATATTTGCACTGTGTATGGCAATTGGAGCACAATAGTGACTCGTCTTACCAGAAAACAACTCTTGCTCATAGGACAAAAAAACTGCATGCGACTCAACTCCATTTAGGACGTGGAAACAAACGCTAGCTCGCCTTGCAAGAAACACACTCTGCTTTTGAGAAAAGAGCACTCTTCTACTCTACTGTGTTTCCTATGTGTTCCGAACAGTGAGCTTGATCAGAACAAAAAAACTTTGCTTCATTCACACACGGCCATATCTAGTTCAAGTCTGCTTAGGAACCTGACAAGAACAGTAGATCCTCTTCAATCCAATACACTGTACTTGCTGGGAACAGACGCCAGTGCTATTTGTCCTGTGTATGGCAATGGCAGCGCAATAGTGACTCTTCTTACCAGAAAACAACTCTTGCTTGTAGGACCAGAAACTGCATGTGATTCAACTCCATTTAGGACTGGGAAACAAACTCTAGCTCGCTTTACAAGAAACACACTCTGCTTTTGAGAAAAGAGCACTCTTCTACTCTACTGTGTTTCCAATAGGGCCAGAACAGTGAGCTTGCTCAGAAAAAAAGAACTGTGCTTCCTACACACACAGGCCATATCTCGTTCAACTCTGCTTAAGAAAATGAGAAGAACAGTAGCTCCTCTACAGTCCAATACACTGTACTTGCTTGGAACAGACGGGAGGGCTATTTGCATTGTATGTCAATGGGATCGCAATAGTGACTTTCCTTACCAGAAAACAACTCTTGTTCGTAAAATCAGAAACTGCATCTGACTCAACTCCATTTAGGACGTGGAAACAAACACTAGCTCGCCTTCCAAGAAACAAACTCTGCTCTTGAGAAAAGAGCACTGTTCTACTCTACTGTGTTTCCTATGGGGTCCGAACAGTGAGCTTGCTCAGAACAAAAAAACTGGGCTTCCTACACACACGGCCATATCTAGTTCAAGTCTGCTTAAGGATCTGACAAGAACAGTATATTCTCTTCAGTCCAATACACTGTACTTGCTGCGAACAGACGCCAGTGCTATTTGTCCTGTGTATGGCAATGGCAGCGCAATAGTGACTTTTCTTACCAGAAAACAACTCTTGTTCGTAGTACCAGAAACTGCATGGGACTCAACTCCATTTAAGACTGGGAAACAAATGCTAGCTGTCCTTACAAGAAACACACTCTGCTTTAGAGAAAAGAGCATTCTTCTACTCTACTGTGTTTCCTATGGGGTCCAAACAGTGAGCTTGCTCAGAACAAAAGAAATGTGCTTCCTACACACACGGACCATATCTAGTTAAACTCTGCTTAGGAAACTGACAAGAACAGTAGCACCTATTGTGTCCAATACACTGTACTTGCTGGGAGCAGACGCGAGTGCTATTTGCACTGTGTATGGCAATTGGAGCAGAATAGTGACTTGTCTTACCAGAAAACAACTCTTGCTCGTAGGACAAAAACTGCATGTGACTCAACTCCATTTAGGACGTGGAAACAAACGCAAGCTCGCCTTCCGAGAAACAAACGCTGCTTTTGAGAAAAGAGCACTCTTCTACTCTTCTGTGTTTCCTATTTGTTCCGAAGAGTGAGCTTGCTAGAACAAAAAAACTATTCTTCCTACACACACGGCCATATCTAGTTTAAGTCTGATTAGGAACCTGACAAGAACAGTAGATCCTCTTCAAACCAATACACTGTACTTGCTGGGAACAGACGCCAGTGCTATTTGTCCTGTGTATGGCAATGGCAGCGCAATAGTGACTCTTCTTACCAGAAAACAACTCTTGCTTGTAGGACCAGGAACTGCATGCGATTCAACTCCATTTAGGACTGGGAAACAAACATTAGCTCGCCTTACAAGAAACACACTCTGCTTTAGAGAAAAGAGCACTCTTCTACTGTGTTTCGTATAGGGCCAGCACAGTGAGCTTGCTCAGAACATAAGAACTGTGCTTCCTTCACACACGGGCCATATCTAGTTCAACTGGGCTTAGGAAACTGACAAGAACAGTAGCTCCTCTTCAGTCCAATACACTGTACTTGCAGGGGACAGACGCGAGTTCTATTTGCACTGTGTATGGCAATGGGAGCGCAATAGTGACTTTCCTTACCAGAAAACAACTCTTGCTCATAGGACCAGAAACAGCATGTGATTCAACTCCATTTAGTACTGGGAAACAAACGCTAGCTCGCCTTACAAGAAACACACTCTGCTTTTGAGAAAAGAGCACTCTTCTACTCTACTGTGTTTCCTATAGGGCCAGAACAGTGAGCTTGCTCAGAACAAAAGCATTGTGCTTCCTACACACACGGTCATATCTAGTTCAATTCTGCTTAGAAACCTGACAAGAACAGTAGATCCTCTTCAGTCCAATACACTGTACTTGCTGGGAACAGACGCCAGTGCTATTTGTCCTGTGTATGGCAAGGGCAGCGCAACAGTGACTCTTCTTAACATAAAACAACTCTTGCTTGTAGGACTAGAAACTGCATGTGACTCAACTCCATTTAGGACTGGGAAACAAACGCTTTCTCGCCTTACAAGAAACACACTCTGCTTTAGAGAAAAGTGTACTCTTCTACTCTACTGTGTTTCCTATAGGGCTAGAACAGTGAGCTTGCTCAGAAGAAAAGAATTGTGCTTCCTACACACGGGCCATATCTAGTTCAACTCTGCTTAGGAAACTGACAAGAACAGTAGCTCCTCTTCAGTTCGATACACTGTACTTGCTGGGAGGAGACTCGAGTGCTATTTGCACTGTGTATGGCAATGGGAGCGCAGTAGTGACTTTCCTTACCAGAAAACAACTCTTGCTCGTAGGACCAGAAACTGCATGTGATTCAACTCCATTTAAGACTGGGAAACAAATGCTAGCTTGCCTTACATGAAACAACCTCTGCTTTTGAGAAAAGAGCACTCTTCTACTCTACTGTGTTTCCTATGGGGTCCGAACAGTGAGCTTGCTCAGAACAAAAGAAATGTGCTTCCTCAACACATGGGCCATATCTAGTTCAACTCTGCTTAGGAAGCTGACAAGAACAGTAGCTCCTCTTCAGTCCGATACACTGTACTTGGTGGGAACAGACCCGAGTGCTATTTGCACTGTGTATGGCAATGAGAGCGTAATAGTGACTTTCTTTACCAGAAAACAACTCTTGCTCGTAGGACCACAAACTGCATGTGATTCAACGCCATTTAGGACTGGGAAACAAACGCTAGCTCGCCTTCCAAGAAACACACTCCGCTTTTGAGAAAAAAGCACTCTTCTACTCTACTGTGTTAGCTATGGGGTCTGAACAGTGAGCTTGCTCAGAACAAAAAAACTGTGCTTCCTACACACACGGCCATATCTAGTTCAAATCTGCTTAGGAACCTGACAAGAACAGTAGATCCTGTTCAGTCCAATACACTGTTCTTGCTGCGAACAGACGCCAGTGCTATTTGTCCTGTGTATGGCAATGGCAGCGCAATAGTGACTCTTCGTACCAGAAAACAACTCTCCTCGTAGTACCAGAAAATGCATGGGATTCAACACCATTTAGGACTGCGAAACAACGCTAGCTCGCCTTACAAGAAACACACTCTGCTTTAGAGAAAAGAGCACTCTTCTACTCCACTGTGTTTCCTATGGGGTATAAACAGTGAGCTTGCTCAGAACAAAAGAACTGTGCTTCCTACACACATGGACCATATCTAGTTCAACTCTGCTTAGGAAACTGACAAGAACAGTAGCTCCTCTTCAGTCCAATACACTGTACTTGCTGGGAACAGACGCGAGTTCTATTTTCACTCTGTATGGCAATAGGAGCACAATAGTGACTTTCCTTACCAGAAAACAACTCTTGCTCGTAGGACCAGAAACTGCATGTGATTCAACTCCATTTAGGACTGGGGAACAAACGGTAGCTCGCCTTACAAGAAACACACTCTGCTTTTGAGAAAAGAGCACTCTTCTCCTCTACTGTGTTTCCTACATTGTCCGAACAGTGTGCTTGCTCAGAACAAAAGAACTGTGCTTCCTACACACACGGGCCATATCTAGTTCAACTCTGCTTAGGAAACTGACAATAACAGTAGCTCCTCTTCAGTCCAATACTCTGTACTTGCTGGGAACAGACGCGAGTGCTATTTGCACTGTGTATGGCAATTGGAGCACAATAGTGACTCGTCTTACCAGAAAACAACTCTTGCTCTTAGGCCAAAAACTGCATGTGACTCAACTCCATTTAGGACGTGGAAACAAACGCTAGCTCGCCTTCCAAGAAACAAACTCTGCTTTAGAGAAAAGAGCACTCTTCTACTCTACTGTGTTTCCTATGCGTTCCGAACAGTGAGCTTGCTCAGAACAAAAAAACTGTGCTTCCTACACACACGGCCATATCTAGTTCAAGTCTGATTAGGAACCTGACAAGAACAGTAGATCCTCTTTAAACCAATACACTGTACTTGCTGGCAACAGAAACCAGTGCTATTTGTCCTGTGTATGGCAATGGCAGCGCAATAGTGACTCTTCTTACCAGAAAACAACTCTTGCTTGTAGGACCAGGAACTGCATGTGATTCAACTCCATTTAGGACTGGGAAACAAACTATACCTCGCCTTACAAGAAACACACTCTGCTTTTGAGAAAAGAGCACTCTTCTACTCTACTGTGTTTCCTATGGGGTCCAAACAGTGAGCTTGCTCAGAACAAAAGAACTGTGCTTCCTACACACACGGATCATATCTAGTTCAACTCTGCTTAGGAAACTGACAAGAACAGTAGCACCTACTGAGTCCAATACACTGTACTTGCTCTGAACAGATGCAATTGCTATTTGCACTGTGTATCGCAATGGGAGCGTAATAGTGACTTTCATTACCAGAAAACAACTCTTGTTCGTAGGACCAGAAACTGCATTGGATTCAACTCCATTTAGGACTAGGAAACAAACGATAGCTCACCTTACAAGAAACACACTCTGCTTTAGAGAAAAGAGCACTCTTCTACTCTACTGTGTTTCCTATAGGGCAAGCACAGTGAGCTTGCTCAGAACATAAGAACTGTGCTTCCTTCAAACACGGGCCATATCTAGTTCAACTCTGCTTAGGAAACTGACAAGAACAGTAGCTCCTCTTCAGTCCGATACACTGTACTTGGTGTAATCAGACCCGAGTGCTATTTGCACTGTGTATGGCAATGGGAGTGCATTAGTGACTCTTATTACCAGAAAAAAACTCTTGCTCATAGGACCAAAAACTGCATGTGTCTCAACTCCATTTAGGACTGGGAAACAAACGCTAGCTCGCCTTACAAGAAAAACACTCTGCTTTTGAGTTAAGAGCACTCTTCTACTCTACTGTGTTTCCTCTAGGGCCAGAACAGTGAGCTTGATCAGAACAAAAGAACTGTGCTTCCTTCACACGGGCCATATCTAGTGCAACTCTGCTTAGGAAACAGAAAAGAACAGTAGCTCCTCTTCAGTCCAATACACTGTACTTGCTGGGAACAGACGCGAGTGCTCTTTGCACTGTGTATGGCAATGGGAGCGCAATAGTGACTCCTCTTACCAGAAAACAACTCTGGTTCATAGGACTAGAAACTGCATGTGATTCAACTCCATTTAGGACTGGGAAACAAACTCTAGCTAGCCTTACAAGAAACACACTCTGCTTTTGAGAAAAGAGCACTCTTCTACTCTACTGTGTTTCCTATAGGGCCAGAACAGTGAGATTGCTCAGAACAAAAGAACTGTGCTTTCTACACACACGGGCCATATCTAGTTCAACTCCGCTTACGAATCTGACACGAACAGTAGCTTCTCTTCAGTCCAATGCACTGTACTTGCTGGGAACAGACACGAGTGCTATTTGTACTGTGTATGGCAATGGGAGCACAATAGTGACTCCTCTTACCAGAAAACAACTCTGGTTCGTAGGACCAGAAACTGCATGTGATTCAACTCCATTTAGGACTGGGAAACAAACACTAGCTCGCCTTACAAGAAACACACTCTACTTTTGAGAAAAGAGCACTCTTCTACTCTACTGGGTTTCCTATAGGGCCAGAACAGTGAGCTTGCTCAGAACAAAGAACTGTGCTTCCGACACACACGGGCCAAATCTAGTTCAACTCCTCTTAGGAAACTGACAAGAACAGTAGTTCCTATTCAGTCCAATACACTGTACTTGAAGGGAACAAACGCGAGTGCTATTTGCACTGTGTATGGCAATTGGAGCACAATAGAGACTCTTCTTACCAGAAAACAACTCTTGCTCGTAGGACCAAAAACTGCATGTGACTCAACTCCATTTAGGACTGGGAAACAAACGCTAGCTTGCCTTACAAGAAACACACTCTGCTTTAGAGAAAAGAGCACTCTTCTACTCTACTGAGTTTCCTATAGTGCCAGAAGAGTGAGCTTGCTCAGAACATAAAAACTGTGCTTCCTACACACACGGACCATATCTAGTTCAACTCTGCTTAGGAAACTGAGAAGAACAGTAGCTCCTCTTCAGTCCGATACACTGTACTAGCTGGGAACACACGCGAGTGCTATTTGCACTGTGTATCGCAATGGGAGCGCAATAGTGACTTTCCTTACCAGAAAACAACTCTTGCTCATAGGATCAGAAACTGCATTTGATTCAACTCCATTTAGGACTGGGAAACAAACGCGAGCTCGCATTACAAGAAACACACTCTGTTTAGAGAAAAGAGCACTCTTCTACACTACTGTGTTTCCTATATGGCCAGAACAGTGAGCTTGATCAGAACAAAAGAACTGTGCTTCCTTCACAAGGGCGATATCTAGTTCAACTCTGCTTAGGAAACTGACAAGAACAGTAGATCCTCTTCAGTCCAATACACTGTACTTGCTGGGAAATGATGCAAGTGCTATTTGGACTGTGTATGGCAATGGGAGCGCAATAGTGACTTTTCTTACCAGAAAACAACTCTTGCTCTTAGGACCAGAAACTGCATGTGATTCAACTCCATTTAGGACTGGGAAACAAACTCTAGCTCGCCTTACACTCTGCTTTTGAGAAAAGAGCACTCTTCTACTCTACTGTGTTTCCTATAGGGCCAAAACAGTGAGCTTGCTCAGAACAAAAGAACTGTGCTTCCTACACACACGGGACATATCTAGTACAACTCCCCTTAGGAAACTGACAAGAACAGTAGCTTCTCTTCAGTCCAATACACTGTACTTGCTGGTAACAGACGCGAGTGCTATATGCACTGTGTATGGCAATGGGAGCGCAATAGTGACTCTTATTACCAGAAAACAACTCTTGCTCGTAGGACCAGAAACTGCATGTTATTCAACTCCATTTAGGACTGGGAAACAAACACTAGCTCGCCTTACAAGAAACATACTCTGCTTTTGAGAAAAGAGCACTCTTCTACTCTACTGTGTTTCCTATAGGGCCACAACAGTGAGCTTGCTCAGAACAAAAGAACTGTGTTTCCTACACACACGGGCCATATCTAGTTCAACTCTGCTTAGGAAACTCTCAAGAACAGTAGCTTCTCTTCAGTCCAATACACTGTACTTGCTGGGAACAGACGCGAGGGCTCTTTACACTGTGTATGGCAATGGGAGTACAATAGTGACTCTTCTTACCAGAAAACAACTCTTGCTCTTAGGAACAGAAACTGCATGTGATTTAACTCCATTTAGGACTGGTAAACAAACACTAGCTCGCCTTACAAGAAACACACTCTGCTTTTGAGAAAAGAGCACTCTTCTACTCTACTGTGTTTCCTATAGGGCCAGAACAGTGAGCTTGCTCCGAACAAAAAAACTGTGCTTCCGACACACACGGGCCATATCTAGTTCAACTCCCCTTAGGAAACTGACAAGAACAGTAGCTTCTCTTCAGTCCAATACACTGTACTTGCTGGGAACAGACGCGAGTACTATTTGCACAGTGTATGGCAATGGGAGCACAATAGTAATTCTTCTTACCAGAAAACAACTCTTGCTCGTAGGACCAGAAACTGCATGTGATTCAACTCCATTTAGGACTGGGAAACAAACACAAGCTCGCCTTACAAGAAACACACTCTGCTTTTGAGAAAAGAGCACTCTTCTACTGTACTGTGTTTCCTACAAGGCCAGAACAGTGAGCTTGCTCAGAACAAAAGAACTGTGCTTCCTACACACACGGGCCATATCTAGTTCAACTCCGCTTCCGAAACAGACAAGAACAGTAGCTTCTCTTCAGTCCAATACTCTGTACTTGCTGGGAACAGACGCCAGTGCTATTTGTACTGTGTATGGCAATGGGAGCACAATGGTGACTCTTCTTACCAGAAAACAACTCTTGCTCGTAGGACCAGAAACTGCATGTGATTCAACTCCATTTAGGACTGGGAAACAAACTCTAGCTCGCCTTACAGGAAACACACTCTGCTTTTGGGAAAAGAGCACTCTTCTACTCTACTGTGTTTCCTATAGGGCCAGAACAGTGAGCTTGCTCAGAACAAAAAACTGTGCTTTCTACACACACGGGCCATATCTAGTTCAACTCCCCTTAGGAAATTGACAAGAACAGTATCTTCTCTTCATTCCAATACACTGTACTTGCTGGGAACAGACGCCAGTGCTATTAGCACTGTGTATGGCAGTGGGAGCGCAGTATTGACTCCTCTTACCAGAAAACAACTCTGGTTCGTAGGAACAGAAACTGCATGTGATTCAACTCCATTTAGGACTGGGAAACAAACTCTACCTCGCCTTACAAGAAACACACTCTGCTTTTGAGAAAAGAGCACTCTTCTACTCTACTGTGTTTCCTATAGGGCCAGAACAGTGAGCTTGATCAGAACAAAAGAACTGTCCTTCCTACACACACGGGCCATAACTAGTTCAACTCCCCTTAGGAAACTGACAAGAACAGTAGCTTCTCTTCAGTCCAATACACTGTACTTGCTGGGAACAGACGCGAGTGCTATTTGCACTGTGTATGGCAATGGGAGCGCAATAGTGACTCTTCTTACCAGAAAACAACTCTTGCTCTTAGGACCAGAAACTGCATGTGATTCAACTCCATTTAGGACTGGGAAACAAACTCTAGCTCGCCTTACAAAAAACACACTCTGCTTTTGAGAAAAGAGCACTCTTCTACTCTACTGTGTTTCCTATAGGGCCACAACAGTGAGCTTGCTCAGAACAAAAGAACTGTGCTTCCTACACACACGGGCCATATCTAGTTCAACTCCGCTTAGGAAACTGTCAAGAACAGTAGCTTCTCTTCAGTCCAATACACTGTACTTGCTGGGAAGAGACGCGAGGGCTATTTACACTGTGTATGGCAATGGGAGTGCAATAGTGACTCTTCTTACCCGCAAACAACTCTTGCTCTTAGGACCAGAAACTGCATGTGATTCAACTCCATTTAGGACTGGGAAACAAACACTAGCTCGCCTTACAAGAAACACACTCTGCTTTTGAGAAAAGAGCACTCTTCTACTCTACTGTGTTTCCTATAGGGCCAGAACAGTGAGCTTCCTCAGAACAAAAAAACTGTGCTTCCGACACACACGGGCCATATCTAGTTCAACTTCCCTTAGGAAACTGACAAGAACAGTAGCTTCTCTTCAGTCCAATACACTGTACTTGCTGGGAACAGACACGAGTGCTATTTGTACTGTGTATGGCAATGGGAGCACAATAGTGACTCCTCTTACCAGAAAACAATTCTGGTTCGTAGGACCAGAAACTGCATGTGATTCAACTCCATTTAGGACTGGGAAACAAACACTAGCTTGCCTTACAAGAAACACACTCTGCTTTTGAGAAAAGAGCACTCTTCTACTCTACTGTGTTTCCTATTTGTTCCGAAGAGTGAGCTTGCTAGAACAAAAAAACTATTCTTCCTACACACACGGCCATATCTAGTTCAAGTCTGATTAGGAACCTGACAAGAACAGTAGATCCTCTTCAAACCAATACACTGTACTTGCTGGGAACAGACGCCAGTGCTATTTGTCCTGTGTATGGCAATGGCAGCGCAATAGTGACTCTTCTTACCAGAAAACAACTCTTGCTTGTAGGACCAGGAACTGCATGCGATTCAACTCCATTTAGGACTGGGAAACAAACATTAGCTCGCCTTACAAGAAACACACTCTGCTTTAGAGAAAAGAGCACTCTTCTACTGTGTTTCCTATAGGGCCAGCACAGTGAGCTTGCTCAGAACATAAGAACTGTGCTTCCTTCACACACGGGCCATATCTAGTTCAACTGGGCTTAGGAAACTGACAAGAACAGTAGCTCCTCTTCAGTCCAATACACTGTACTTGCAGGGGACAGACGCGAGTTCTATTTGCACTGTGTATGGCAATGGGAGCGCAATAGTGACTTTCCTTACCAGAAAACAACTCTTGCTCATAGGACCAGAAACAGCATGTGATTCAACTCCATTTAGTACTGGGAAACAAACGCTAGCTCGCCTTACAAGAAACACACTCTGCTTTTGAGAAAAGAGCACTCTTCTACTCTACTGTGTTTCCTATAGGGCCAGAACAGTGAGCTTGCTCAGAACAAAAGCATTGTGCTTCCTACACACACGGTCATATCTAGTTCAATTCTGCTTAGAAACCTGACAAGAACAGTAGATCCTCTTCAGTCCAATACACTGTACTTGCTGGGAACAGACGCCAGTGCTATTTGTCCTGTGTATGGCAAGGGCAGCGCAACAGTGACTCTTCTTAACATAAAACAACTCTTGCTTGTAGGACTAGAAACTGCATGTGACTCAACTCCATTTAGGACTGGGAAACAAACGCTTTCTCGCCTTACAAGAAACACACTCTGCTTTAGAGAAAAGTGTACTCTTCTACTCTACTGTGTTTCCTATAGGGCTAGAACAGTGAGCTTGCTCAGAAGAAAAGAATTGTGCTTCCTACACACGGGCCATATCTAGTTCAACTCTGCTTAGGAAACTGACAAGAACAGTAGCTCCTCTTCAGTTCGATACACTGTACTTGCTGGGAGGAGACTCGAGTGCTATTTGCACTGTGTATGGCAATGGGAGCGCAGTAGTGACTTTCCTTACCAGAAAACAACTCTTGCTCGTAGGACCAGAAACTGCATGTGATTCAACTCCATTTAAGACTGGGAAACAAATGCTAGCTTGCCTTACATGAAACAACCTCTGCTTTTGAGAAAAGAGCACTCTTCTACTCTACTGTGTTTCCTATGGGGTCCGAACAGTGAGCTTGCTCAGAACAAAAGAAATGTGCTTCCTCAACACATGGGCCATATCTAGTTCAACTCTGCTTAGGAAGCTGACAAGAACAGTAGCTCCTCTTCAGTCCGATACACTGTACTTGGTGGGAACAGACCCGAGTGCTATTTGCACTGTGTATGGCAATGAGAGCGTAATAGTGACTTTCTTTACCAGAAAACAACTCTTGCTCGTAGGACCACAAACTGCATGTGATTCAATGCCATTTAGGACTGGGAAACAAACGCTAGCTCGCCTTCCAAGAAACACACTCCGCTTTTGAGAAAAAAGCACTCTTCTACTCTACTGTGTTAGCTACGGGGTCTGAACAGTGAGCTTGCTCAGAACAAAAAAACTGTGCTTCCTACACACACGGCCATATCTAGTTCAAATCTGCTTAGGAACCTGACAAGAACAGTAGATCCTGTTCAGTCCAATACACTGTTCTTGCTGCGAACAGACGCCAGTGCTATTTGTCCTGTGTATGGCAATGGCAGCGCAATAGTGACTCTTCGTACCAGAAAACAACTCTCCTCGTAGTACCAGAAAATGCATGGGATTCAACACCATTTAGGACTGCGAAACAACGCTAGCTCGCCTTACAAGAAACACACTCTGCTTTAGAGAAAAGAGCACTCTTCTACTCCACTGTGTTTCCTATGGGGTATAAACAGTGAGCTTGCTCAGAACAAAAGAACTGTGCTTCCTACACACATGGACCATATCTAGTTCAACTCTGCTTAGGAAACTGACAAGAACAGTAGCTCCTCTTCAGTCCAATACACTGTACTTGCTGGGAACAGACGCGAGTTCTATTTTCACTCTGTATGGCAATAGGAGCACAATAGTGACTTTCCTTACCAGAAAACAACTCTTGCTCGTAGGACCAGAAACTGCATGTGATTCAACTCCATTTAGGACTGGGGAACAAACGGTAGCTCGCCTTACAAGAAACACACTCTGCTTTTGAGAAAAGAGCACTCTTCTCCTCTACTGTGTTTCCTACATTGTCCGAACAGTGTGCTTGCTCAGAACAAAAGAACTGTGCTTCCTACACACACGGGCCATATCTAGTTCAACTCTGCTTAGGAAACTGACAATAACAGTAGCTCCTCTTCAGTCCAATACTCTGTACTTGCTGGGAACAGACGCGAGTGCTATTTGCACTGTGTATGGCAATTGGAGCACAATAGTGACTCGTCTTACCAGAAAACAACTCTTGCTCTTAGGCCAAAAACTGCATGTGACTCAACTCCATTTAGGACGTGGAAACAAACGCTAGCTCGCCTTCCAAGAAACAAACTCTGCTTTAGAGAAAAGAGCACTCTTCTACTCTACTGTGTTTCCTATGCGTTCCGAACAGTGAGCTTGCTCAGAACAAAAAAACTGTGCTTCCTACACACACGGCCATATCTAGTTCAAGTCTGATTAGGAACCTGACAAGAACAGTAGATCCTCTTTAAACCAATACACTGTACTTGCTGGCAACAGAAACCAGTGCTATTTGTCCTGTGTATGGCAATGGCAGCGCAATAGTGACTCTTCTTACCAGAAAACAACTCTTGCTTGTAGGACCAGGAACTGCATGTGATTCAACTCCATTTAGGACTGGGAAACAAACTATACCTCGCCTTACAAGAAACACACTCTGCTTTTGAGAAAAGAGCACTCTTCTACTCTACTGTGTTTCCTATGGGGTCCAAACAGTGAGCTTGCTCAGAACAAAAGAACTGTGCTTCCTACACACACGGATCATATCTAGTTCAACTCTGCTTAGGAAACTGACAAGAACAGTAGCACCTACTGAGTCCAATACACTGTACTTGCTCTGAACAGATGCAATTGCTATTTGCACTGTGTATCGCAATGGGAGCGTAATAGTGACTTTCATTACCAGAAAACAACTCTTGTTCGTAGGACCAGAAACTGCATTGGATTCAACTCCATTTAGGACTAGGAAACAAACGATAGCTCACCTTACAAGAAACACACTCTGCTTTAGAGAAAAGAGCACTCTTCTACTCTACTGTGTTTCCTATAGGGCAAGCACAGTGAGCTTGCTCAGAACATAAGAACTGTGCTTCCTTCAAACACGGGCCATATCTAGTTCAACTCTGCTTAGGAAACTGACAAGAACAGTAGCTCCTCTTCAGTCCGATACACTGTACTTGGTGTAATCAGACCCGAGTGCTATTTGCACTGTGTATGGCAATGGGAGTGCATTAGTGACTCTTATTACCAGAAAAAAACTCTTGCTCATAGGACCAAAAATTGCATGTGTCTCAACTCCATTTAGGACTGGGAAACAAACGCTAGCTCGCCTTACAAGAAAAACACTCTGCTTTTGAGTTAAGAGCACTCTTCTACTCTACTGTGTTTCCTCTAGGGCCAGAACAGTGAGCTTGATCAGAACAAAAGAACTGTGCTTCCTTCACACGGGCCATATCTAGTGCAACTCTGCTTAGGAAACAGAAAAGAACAGTAGCTCCTCTTCAGTCCAATACACTGTACTTGCTGGGAACAGACGCGAGTGCTCTTTGCACTGTGTATGGCAATGGGAGCGCAATAGTGACTCCTCTTACCAGAAAACAACTCTGGTTCATAGGACTAGAAACTGCATGTGATTCAACTCCATTTAGGACTGGGAAACAAACTCTAGCTAGCCTTACAAGAAACACACTCTGCTTTTGAGAAAAGAGCACTCTTCTACTCTACTGTGTTTCCTATAGGGCCAGAACAGTGAGATTGCTCAGAACAAAAGAACTGTGCTTTCTACACACACGGGCCATATCTAGTTCAACTCCGCTTACGAATCTGACACGAACAGTAGCTTCTCTTCAGTCCAATGCACTGTACTTGCTGGGAACAGACACGAGTGCTATTTGTACTGTGTATGGCAATGGGAGCACAATAGTGACTCCTCTTACCAGAAAACAACTCTGGTTCGTAGGACCAGAAACTGCATGTGATTCAACTCCATTTAGGACTGGGAAACAAACACTAGCTCGCCTTACAAGAAACACACTCTACTTTTGAGAAAAGAGCACTCTTCTACTCTACTGGGTTTCCTATAGGGCCAGAACAGTGAGCTTGCTCAGAACAAAGAACTGTGCTTCCGACACACACGGGCCAAATCTAGTTCAACTCCTCTTAGGAAACTGACAAGAACAGTAGTTCCTATTCAGTCCAATACACTGTACTTGAAGGGAACAAACGCGAGTGCTATTTGCACTGTGTATGGCAATTGGAGCACAATAGAGACTCTTCTTACCAGAAAACAACTCTTGCTCGTAGGACCAAAAACTGCATGTGACTCAACTCCATTTAGGACTGGGAAACAAACGCGAGCTTGCCTTACAAGAAACACACTCTGCTTTAGAGAAAAGAGCACTCTTCTACTCTACTGAGTTTCCTATAGTGCCAGAAGAGTGAGCTTGCTAAGAACATAAAAACTGTGCTTCCTACACACACGGACCATATCTAGTTCAACTCTGCTTAGGAAACTGAGAAGAACAGTAGCTCCTCTTCAGTCCGATACACTGTACTAGCTGGGAACACACGCGAGTGCTATTTGCACTGTGTATCGCAATGGGAGCGCAATAGTGACTTTCCTTACCAGAAAACAACTCTTGCTCATAGGATCAGAAACTGCATTTGATTCAACTCCATTTAGGACTGGGAAACAAACGCGAGCTCGCATTACAAGAAACACACTCTGTTTAGAGAAAAGAGCACTCTTCTACACTACTGTGTTTCCTATATGGCCAGAACAGTGAGCTTGATCAGAACAAAAGAACTGTGCTTCCTTCACAAGGGCGATATCTAGTTCAACTCTGCTTAGGAAACTGACAAGAACAGTAGATCCTCTTCAGTCCAATACACTGTACTTGCTGGGAAATGATGCAAGTGCTATTTGGACTGTGTATGGCAATGGGAGCGCAATAGTGACTTTTCTTACCAGAAAACAACTCTTGCTCTTAGGACCAGAAACTGCATGTGATTCAACTCCATTTAGGACTGGGAAACAAACTCTAGCTCGCCTTACACTCTGCTTTTGAGAAAAGAGCACTCTTCTACTCTACTGTGTTTCCTATAGGGCCAAAACAGTGAGCTTGCTCAGAACAAAAGAACTGTGCTTCCTACACACACGGGACATATCTAGTACAACTCCCCTTAGGAAACTGACAAGAACAGTAGCTTCTCTTCAGTCCAATACACTGTACTTGCTGGTAACAGACGCGAGTGCTATATGCACTGTGTATGGCAATGGGAGCGCAATAGTGACTCTTATTACCAGAAAACAACTCTTGCTCGTAGGACCAGAAACTGCATGTTATTCAACTCCATTTAGGACTGGGAAACAAACACTAGCTCGCCTTACAAGAAACATACTCTGCTTTTGAGAAAAGAGCACTCTTCTACTCTACTGTGTTTCCTATAGGGCCACAACAGTGAGCTTGCTCAGAACAAAAGAACTGTGTTTCCTACACACACGGGCCATATCTAGTTCAACTCTGCTTAGGAAACTCTCAAGAACAGTAGCTTCTCTTCAGTCCAATACACTGTACTTGCTGGGAACAGACGCGAGGGCTCTTTACACTGTGTATGGCAATGGGAGTACAATAGTGACTCTTCTTACCAGAAAACAACTCTTGCTCTTAGGAACAGAAACTGCATGTGATTTAACTCCATTTAGGACTGGTAAACAAACACTAGCTCGCCTTACAAGAAACAAACTCTGCTTTTGAGAAAAGAGCACTCTTCTACTCTACTGTGTTTCCTATGGGTTCCGAACAGTGAGCTTGCTCAGAACAAAAGAACTATGCTTAATACACACGGCCATATCTACTTCAATTCTGCTTAGGAACCTGAAAAGAACAGTAGATCCTCTTCAGTCCAATACACTGTACTTGCTGGGAACAGACGCCAGTGCTATTTGCACTGTGTATGGCAATGGCAGCGCAGTAGTGACTATTCTTACCATAAAACAACTCTTGCTCGTAGGACCAGAAACTGCATGTGATTCCACTCCATTTAGGACTGGGAAACAAACGCTAGCTCGCCTTACAAGAAACACACTCTGCATTAGAGAAAAGAGCCCTCTTCTACTCTACTGTGTTTCCTATGGGGTCCAAACAGTGAGCTTGCTCAGAACAAAAGAACTGTGCTTACTACACACACGGACCATATGTAGTTCAACTCTGCTTAGGAAACTGACAAGAACAGTAGCTCCTATTCAGTCCAATACACTATACTTGCTGTGAAAAGAAGCGAGTGCTATTTGCCCTGTGTATGGCAATGGGAACGCAATAGTGACTTTCCTTACCAGAAAACAACTCTTGCTCGTAGAACCAGAAACTGCATGTGATTCAACTCCATTTAGGACTGGGAAACAAATGTTAGCTCGCCTTACAAGAAACACACTCTGCTTTTGAGAAAAGAGCACTCTTCTACTCTACTGTGTTTCCTATGGGGTCCAAACAGTGAGCTTGCTCAGAACAAAAGAACTGTGCTTCCTACACACACGGACCATATCTAGTTCAACTCTGCTTAGGAAACTGACAAGAACAGTAGCTCCTCTTCAGTCCGATACACTGTACTTGCAGGGGAGAGACGCGAGTGCTATTTGTACTGTGTATTGCAATGGGAGCGCAATAGTGACTTTCCTTACCAGAAAACAACTCCTGCTCGTAAGACCAGAAACTGCATGTGATTCAACTCCATTTAGGACTGGGAAACAAACGCTAGCTCTCCTTACAAGAAACACACTCTGCTTTTGAAAAAAGAGCACTCTTATAATCCACTGTGTTTCCTATGGGGTATAAACAGTGAGCTTCCTCAGAACAAAAGAACTGTGCTTCCTAAACACATGGATCATATCTAGTTCAACTCTGCTTAGGAAACTGACAAGAACAGTACCTCCTTTTCATTCCAATACCCTGTACTTGCTGTGAAAAGACGTGAGTGCTATTTGCCCTGTGTATGGCAGTAGGAGCACAATAGTGACTTTCCTTATCAGAAAACAACTCTTGCTCTTAGGACCAGAAACTGCATGTGATTCAACTCCATTTAGGACTAGGAAACAAATGCTAGCTCGCCTTACAAGAAACATACTCTGCTTTTGAGAAAAGAGCACTCTTCTACTCTACTGTGTTTCCTATAGGGCCAGAACAGTGAGCTTGCCCAGAACATAAGAACTGTGCTTCCTACACACACGGGCCATATCTATTTCAACTCTGCTTAGGAAACTGACAAGAACAGTAGCTCCTCTTCAGTCCGATACACTGTACTTGCTGGGAACAGACATGAGTGCTATTTGCACTGTGTATGGCAATGGGAGCGCAATAGTGACTTTCCTTACCAGAAAACAACTCTTGCTCATAGGACCAGAAACAGCATGTGATTCAACTCCATTTAGTACTGGGAAACAAACGCTAGCTCGCCTTACAAGAAACACACTCTGCTTTTGAGAAAAGAGCACTCTTCTACTCTACTGTGTTTCATCTAGGGCCAGAACAGTGAGCTTGATCAGAAAAAAAGCATTGTGCTTCCTACACACACGGTCATATCTAGTTCAATTCTGCTTAGGAACCTGACAAGAACAGTAGATCCTCTTCAGTCCAATACACTGTACTTGCTGGGAACAGACGCCAGTGCTATTTGTCCTGTGTATGGCAATGGCAGCGCAATAGTGACTCTTCTTACCATAAAACAACTCTTGCTTGCAGGACTAGAAACTGCATGTGACTCAACTCCATTTAGGACTGGGAAACAAACGCTTTCTCGCCTTACAAGAAACACACTCTTCTTTAGAGAAAAGTGTACTCTTCTACTCTACTGTGTTTCCTATAGGGCTAGAACAGTGAGCTTGCTCAAAAGAAAAGAATTGTGCTTCCTACACACGGGCCATATCTAGTTCAACTCTGCTAGGGAAACTGACAAGAACATTAGCTCCTCTTCAGTCTGATACACTGTACTTGCTGGGAACAGATGCGTGTGCTATTTGCACTGTGTATGGCAATAAAAGCGCAATAGCGGCTCTTCTTACCAGAAAACAACTCTTGCTCGTAGGACCAGAAACTGCATGTGATTCCACTCCATTTAGGACTGGGAAACAAACGCTAGCTCGCCTTACAAGAAACACACTCTGCTTTAGGGAAAAGAGCACTCGTCTACTCTACTGTGTTTCCTATGGGGTCCAAACAATGAGCATGCTCAGAACAAAAGAACTGTGTTTACTACACACACGGACCATGTCTAGTTCAACTCTGCTTAGGAGACTGACAAGAACAGTAGCTCCTATTCAATCCAATATACTGTACTTGCTGGGAAAAGACGCGAGGGCTATTTGCCTTGTGTAGGGCAATGGGAGCGCAATAGTGACTTTCCTTACCAGAAAAAAACTCTTGTTCGTACGACCAGAAACTGCATGTGATTCAACTCCATTTAGGACTAGGAAACAAACGCTAGCTCGCCTTACAAAAACACACTCTGATTTTGAGAAAATAGCACTCTTCTACTCTACTGTGTTTCCTATGGGGTCCGAACAGTGAGCTTGCTCAGAACAAAAAAACTGGGCTTCCTACACACACAGCCATATCTAGTTCAAGTCTGCTTAAGGATCTGACAAGAACAGTATATCCTCTTCAGTCCAATACACTGTACTTGCTGCGAACAGACGCCAGTGCTATTTGTCCTGTGTATGGCAATGGCAGCGCAATAGTGACTCTTCTTACCAGAAAACAACTCTTGTTCGTAGTACCAGAAACTGCATGGGATTCAACTCCATTTAGGACTGGGAAACAAATGCTAGCTGTCCTTACAAGAAACACACTCTGCTTTAGAGAAAAGAGCATTCTTCTACTCTACTGTGTTTCCTATGGTGTCCAAACAGTGAGCTTGCTCAGAACAAAAGAACTGTGCTTCCTACACACACGGACCATATCTAGTTCAACTCTGCTTAGGAAACTGACAAGAACAGTAGCACCTATTGAGTCCAATACACTGTACTTGCTGGGAACAGACGCGATTGCTATTTGCACTGTGTATCACAATGGGAGCACGATAGTGATTTTCCTTACCAGAAAACAACTCTTGTTCGTAGGACCAGAAACTGCATGTGATTCAACTCCATTTAGGACTAGGAAACAAACGCTAGCTCGCCTTACAAGAAACACACTCTGCTTTAGAGAAAAGAGCACTCTTCTACTCTATTGTGTTTCCTATAGGGCCAGAACAGTGAGCTTGCTCAGAACATAAGAACTGTGCTTCCTTCACACACGGGCCATATCTAGTTCAACTCTGCTTAGGAAACTGACAAGAACAGTAGCTCCTCTTCAGTCCGATACACTGTACTTGCGGGGAGCAGACGCGAGTGCTATTTGCACTGTGTATGGCAATTGGAGCACAATAGTGACTCGTCTTACCAGAAAACAACTCTTGCTCGTAGGACAAAAACTGCATGTGACTCAACTCCATTTAGGACGTGGAAACAAACGCTAGCTCGCCTTCCAAGAAACAAACGCTGCTTTTGAGAAAAGGGCACTCTTCTACTCTTCTGTGTTTCCTATGTGTTCCGAAGAGTGAGCTTGCTCAGAACAAAAAAACTATGCTTCCTACACACACGGCCATATCTAGTTCAAGTCTGATTAGGAACCTGACAAGAACAGTAGATCCTCTTCAAACCAATACACTTTACTTGCTGGGAACAGACGCCAGTGCTATTTGTCCTGTGTATGGCAATGGCAGCGCAATAGTGACTCTTCTTACCAGAAAACAACTCTTGCTTGTAGGACCAGGAACTGCATGCGATTCAACTCCATTTAGGACTGGGAAACAAACATTAGCTCGCCTTACAAGAAACACACTCTGCTTTTGAAAAAAGAGCACTCTTCTACTCCACTGTGTTTCCTATGGGGTATAAACAGTGAGCTTGCTCAGAACAAATGAACTGTGCTTCCTACACACATGGACCATATCTAGTTCAACTCTGCTTAGGAAACTGACAAGAACAGTAGCTCCTCTTCAGTCCGATACACTGTACTTGCTGGGAACAGACGCGAGTACTATTTGCACTCTGTATGGCAATGGGAGCACAATAGTGACTTTCCTTACCAGAAAACAACTCTTGCTCGTAGGACCAGAAACTGCATGTGATTCAACTCCATTTAAGACTGGGGAACAAACGGTAGCTCGCCTTACAAGAAACACACTCTGCTTTTGAGAAAAGAGCACTCTTCTCCTCTACTGTGTTTCCTACATTGTCCGAACAGTGTGCTTGCTCAGAACAAAAGAACTGTGCTTCCTACACACACGGGCCATATCTAGTTCAACTCTGCTTAGGAAACTGACAATAACAGTAGCTCCTCTTCAGTCCAATACTCTGTACTTGCTGGGAACAGACGCGAGTGCTATTTGCACTGTGTATGGCAATTGGAGCACAATAGTGACTCGTCTTACCAGAAAACAACTCTTGCTCTTAGGACAAAAACTGCATGTGACTCAACTCCATTTAGGACGTGGAAACAAACGCTAGCTCGCCTTCCAAGAAACAAACTCTGCTTTTGAGAAAAGAGCACTCTTCTACTCTACTGTGTTTCCTATGGGGTCCGAACAGTGAGCTTGCTCAGAACAAAAAAACTGGGCTTCCTACACACACGGCCATATCTAGTTCAAGTCTGCTTAAGGATCTGACAAGAACAGTATATCCTCTTCAGTCCAATACACTGTACTTGCTGCGAACAGACGCCAGTGCTATTTGTCCTGTGTATGGCAATGGCAGCACAATAGTGACTCTTCTTACCAGAAAACAACTCTTGTTCGTAGTACCAGAAACTGCATGGGATTCAACTCCATTTAGGACTGGGAAACAAATGCTAGCTGTCCTTACAAGAAACACACTCTGCTTTAGAGAAAAGAGCATTCTTCTACTCTACTGTGTTTCCTATGGGGTCCAAACAGTGAGCTTGCTCAGAACAAAAGAAATGTGCTTCCTAAACACACGGACCATATCTAGTTAAACTCTGCTTAGGAAACTGACAAGAACAGTAGCACCTATTGAGTCCAATACACTGTACTTGCTGGGAACAGACGCGATTGCTATTTGCACTGTGTATCGCAATGGGAGCGCGATAGTGACTTTCCTTACCAGAAAACAACTCTTGTTCGTAGGACCAGAAACTGCATGTGATTAAACTCCATTTAGGACTAGGAAACAAACGCTAGCTCGCCTTACAAGAAACACACTCTGCTTTAGAGAAAAGAGCACTCTTCTACTCTATTGTGTTTCCTATAGGGCCAGAACAGTGAGCTTGCTCAGAACATAAGAACTGTGCTTCCTTCACACACGGGCCATATCTAGTTCAACTCTGCTTAGGAAACTGACAAGAACAGTAGCTCCTCTTCAGTCCGATACACTGTACTTGCGGGGAGCAGACGCGAGTGCTATTTGCACTGTGTATGGCAATTGGAGCACAATAGTGACTCGTCTTACCAGAAAACAACTCTTGCTCGTAGGACAAAAACTGCATGTGACTCAACTCCATTTAGGACGTGGAAACAAACGCTAGCTTGCCTTCCAAGAAACAAACGCTGCTTTTGAGAAAAGAGCACTCTTCTACTCTTCTGTGTTTCCTATGTGTTCCGAAGAGTGAGCTTGCTCAGAACAAAAAAACTATGCTTCCTACACACACGGCCATATCTAGTTCAAGTCTGATTAGGAACCTGACAAGAACAGTAGATCCTCTTCAAACCATCACACTGTACTTGCTGGGAACAGACGCCAGTGCTATTTGTCCTGTGTATGGCAATGGCAGCGCAATAGTGACTCTTCTTACCAGAAAACAACTCTTGCTTGTAGGACCAGGAACTGCATGCGATTCAACTCCATTTAGGACTGGGAAACAAACATTAGCTCGCCTTACAAGAAACACACTCTGCTTTTGAAAAAAGAGCACTCTTCTACTCCACTGTGTTTCCTATGGGGTATAAACAGTGAGCTTGCTCAGAACAAATGAACTGTGCTTCCTACACACATGGACCATATCTAGTTCAACTCTGCTTAGGAAACTGACAAGAACAGTAGCTCCTCTTCAGTCCGATACACTGTACTTGCTGGGAACAGACGCGAGTACTATTTGCACTCTGTATGGCAATGGGAGCACAATAGAGATTTTCCTTACCAGAAAACAACTCTTGCTCGTAGGACCAGAAACTGCACGTGATTCAACTCCATTTAGGACTGGGAAACAAACGCTTGCTCGCCTTACAAGAAACACACTCTGCTTTTGAGTAAAGAGCACTCTTCTACTCTACTGTGTTTCCTATAGTGCCAGAAGAGTGAGCTTGCTCAGAACGAAAGCATTGTGCTTCCTACACACACGGTCATATCTAGTTCAATTCTGCTTAGGAACCTGACAAGAACAGTAGATCCTCTTCAGTCCAATACACTGTACTTGCTGGGAACAGACGCCAGTGCTGTTTGTCCTGTGTATGGCAATGGCAGCGCAATAGTGACTCTTCTTACCATAAAACAACTCTTGCTCGTAGGACTAGAAACTGCATGTGACTCAACTCCATTTATAACTGGGAAACAAACGCTAGCTCTCCTTACAAGAAACACACTCTGCTTTTGAGAAAAGAGCACTCTTCTACTCTACTGTGTTTCCTATAGGGCCAGAACAGTGAGCTTGCTCAGAAGAAAAGAACTGTGCTTCCTACGCACGGGCCATATCTAGTTCAACTCTGCTTAGGAAACTGACAAGAACAGTAGCTCCTCTTCAGTGCAATACACTGTACTTGCTGGGAGGAGATGCGAGTGCTATTTGCACTGTGTATGGCAATGGGAGCGCAATAGTGACTTTACTTACCAGAAAACAACTCTTGCTCATAGGACCAGAAACTGCATGTGATTCAACTCCATTTAGGACTGGGAAACAAATGCTAGCTCGCCTTAAATGAAACACACTCTGCTTTTGAGAAAATAGCACTCTTCTACTCTACTGTGTTTCCTATGGGGTCCGAACAGTGAGCTTGCTCAGAACAAATGAACTGTGCTTCCTACACATGGCCATATCTAGTTCAACTCTGCTTAGGAACCTGAAAAGTACAGTAGATCCTCTTCAGTCCAATACACTGTACTTGCTGCGAACAGACGCCAGTGCTATTTGTCCTGTGTATGGCAATGGCAGCGCAATAGTGACTCTTCTTACCAGAAAACAACTCTTGCTCGTAGTACCAGAAACTGCATGGGATTCAACTCCATTTAGGACTGGGAAACAAACGCTAGCTCGCCTTACAAGAAACACACTCTGCTTTAGAGAAAAGAGCACTCTTCTACTCTACTGTGTTTCCTATGGGTTCCAAACAGTGAGCTTGCTCAGAACAAAAGAACTGTGCTTCCTTCAAACACGTATGATATCTAGTTCAACTCTGCTTAGGAAACTGACAAGAACAGTAGCAACTATTGAGTCCAATACACTGTACTTGCTGGGAACATACGCGAGTGCTATTTGCACTGTGTATGGCAATCGGAGAGCAATGTGACTTTCCTTACCAGAAAACAACTCTTGTTCGTAGGACCAGAAACTTACTGTGATTCAACTCCATTTAGGACTAGGAAACAAACGCTAGCTCGCCTTGCAAGCAACACACTCTGCTTTAGAGAAAAGAGCACTCTTCTACTCTACTGTGTTTCCTATAGTGCCAGAACAGTGAGCTTGATCAGAAAAAAAGAACTGTGCTTCCTACACACACGGGCCATATCTAGTTCAAATCTGCTTAGAAAACTGACAAGAACAGTAGCTCCTCTTCAGTCCGATACACTGTACTTGCTGAGAACAGACGCAAGTGCTCTTTGCACTGTGTATGGCAATTGGAGCACAATAGTGACTCGTCTTACCAGAAAACAACTCTTGCTCGTAGGACAAAAAACTGCATGTGACTCACCTCCATTTAGGAATGGGATACAAACTCTAGCTCGCCTTACAAGAAACACACTCTGCTTTTGAGAAAAGAGCACTCTTCTACTCTACTGTGTTTCCTATAGGGCCAGAACAGTGAGTTTGCTCAGAACAAATGAACTGTGCTTCCTACACACACGGGCCATATCTAGTTCAACTCTGCTTAGGAAAATGAGAAGAACAGTAGCTACTCTTCAGTCCAATACACTGTACTTGCTGGGAACAGACGGGAGGGCTATTTGCATTGTGTATGGCAATGGGAGCACAATAGTGACTTTTCTTACCAGAAAACAACTCTTGCTCTAGGACCAGAAACTGCATGTGATACCACTCCATTTAGGACTGGGAAACAAATGCTAGCTCGCCTTAAAAGAAACACACTCTGCTTTTGAGAAAAGAGCACTCTTCTCCTATACTGTGTTTCCTACAGGATCCCAACAGTGTGCTTTCTCAGAACAAATGAACTGTGCTTCCTACACACACGGGCCATATCTAGTTCAACTCTGCTTAGGAAACTGACAAGAACAGTAGTTCCTCTTCAGTCCAATACACTGTTCTTGCGGGGAACAGACGCGAGTGATATTTGCACTGTGTATGGCAATTGGAGCACAATAGTGACTCGTCTTACCAGAAAACAACTCTTGCTCATAGGACAAAAAAACTGCATGCGACTCAACTCCATTTAGGACGTGGAAACAAACGCTAGCTCGCCTTGCAAGAAACACACTCTGCTTTTGAGAAAAGAGCACTCTTCTACTCTACTGTGTTTCCTATGTGTTCCGAACAGTGAGCTTGATCAGAACAAAAAAACTTTGCTTCATTCACACACGGCCATATCTAGTTCAAGTCTGCTTAGGAACCTGACAAGAACAGTAGATCCTCTTCAATCCAATACACTGTACTTGCTGGGAACAGACGCCAGTGCTATTTGTCCTGTGTATGGCAATGGCAGCGCAATAGTGACTCTTCTTACCAGAAAACAACTCTTGCTTGTAGGACCAGAAACTGCATGTGATTCAACTCCATTTAGGACTGGGAAACAAACTCTAGCTCGCTTTACAAGAAACACACTCTGCTTTTGAGAAAAGAGCACTCTTCTACTCTACTGTGTTTCCAATAGGGCCAGAACAGTGAGCTTGCTCAGAAAAAAAGAACTGTGCTTCCTACACACACAATCCATATCTCGTTCAACTCTGCTTAAGAAAATGAGAAGAACAGTAGCTCCTCTACAGTCCAATACACTGTACTTGCTTGGAACAGACGGGAGGGCTATTTGCATTGTATGTCAATGGGATCGCAATAGTGACTTTCCTTACCAGAAAACAACTCTTGTTCGTAAAATCAGAAACTGCATCTGACTCAACTCCATTTAGGACGTGGAAACAAACACTAGCTCGCCTTCCAAGAAACAAACTCTGCTCTTGAGAAAAGAGCACTGTTCTACTCTACTGTGTTTCCTATGGGGTCCGAACAGTGAGCTTGCTCAGAACAAAAAAACTGGGCTTCCTACACACACGGCCATATCTAGTTCAAGTCTGCTTAAGGATCTGACAAGAACAGTATATTCTCTTCAGTCCAATACACTGTACTTGCTGCGAACAGACGCCAGTGCTATTTGTCCTGTGTATGGCAATGGCAGCGCAATAGTGACTTTTCTTACCAGAAAACAACTCTTGTTCGTAGTACCAGAAACTGCATGGGACTCAACTCCATTTAAGACTGGGAAACAAATGCTAGCTGTCCTTACAAGAAACACACTCTGCTTTAGAGAAAAGAGCATTCTTCTACTCTACTGTGTTTCCTATGGGGTCCAAACAGTGAGCTTGCTCAGAACAAAAGAAATGTGCTTCCTACACACACGGACCATATCTAGTTAAACTCTGCTTAGGAAACTGACAAGAACAGTAGCACCTATTGTGTCCAATACACTGTACTTGCTGGGAGCAGACGCGAGTGCTATTTGCACTGTGTATGGCAATTGGAGCAGAATAGTGACTTGTCTTACCAGAAAACAACTCTTGCTCGTAGGACAAAAACTGCATGTGACTCAACTCCATTTAGGACGTGGAAACAAACGCAAGCTCGCCTTCCGAGAAACAAACGCTGCTTTTGAGAAAAGAGCACTCTTCTACTCTTCTGTGTTTCCTATTTGTTCCGAAGAGTGAGCTTGCTAGAACAAAAAAACTATTCTTCCTACACACACGGCCATATCTAGTTCAAGTCTGATTAGGAACCTGACAAGAACAGTAGATCCTCTTCAAACCAATACACTGTACTTGCTGGGAACAGACGCCAGTGCTATTTGTCCTGTGTATGGCAATGGCAGCGCAATAGTGACTCTTCTTACCAGAAAACAACTCTTGCTTGTAGGACCAGGAACTGCATGCGATTCAACTCCATTTAGGACTGGGAAACAAACATTAGCTCGCCTTACAAGAAACACACTCTGCTTTAGAGAAAAGAGCACTCTTCTACTGTGTTTCCTATAGGGCCAGCACAGTGAGCTTGCTCAGAACATAAGAACTGTGCTTCCTTCACACACGGGCCATATCTAGTTCAACTGGGCTTAGGAAACTGACAAGAACAGTAGCTCCTCTTCAGTCCAATACACTGTACTTGCAGGGGACAGACGCGAGTTCTATTTGCACTGTGTATGGCAATGGGAGCGCAATAGTGACTTTCCTTACCAGAAAACAACTCTTGCTCATAGGACCAGAAACAGCATGTGATTCAACTCCATTTAGTACTGGGAAACAAACGCTAGCTCGCCTTACAAGAAACACACTCTGCTTTTGAGAAAAGAGCACTCTTCTACTCTACTGTGTTTCCTATAGGGCCAGAACAGTGAGCTTGCTCAGAACAAAAGCATTGTGCTTCCTACACACACGGTCATATCTAGTTCAATTCTGCTTAGAAACCTGACAAGAACAGTAGATCCTCTTCAGTCCAATACACTGTACTTGCTGGGAACAGACGCCAGTGCTATTTGTCCTGTGTATGGCAAGGGCAGCGCAACAGTGACTCTTCTTAACATAAAACAACTCTTGCTTGTAGGACTAGAAACTGCATGTGACTCAACTCCATTTAGGACTGGGAAACAAACGCTTTCTCGCCTTACAAGAAACACACTCTGCTTTAGAGAAAAGTGTACTCTTCTACTCTACTGTGTTTCCTATAGGGCTAGAACAGTGAGCTTGCTCAGAAGAAAAGAATTGTGCTTCCTACACACGGGCCATATCTAGTTCAACTCTGCTTAGGAAACTGACAAGAACAGTAGCTCCTCTTCAGTTCGATACACTGTACTTGCTGGGAGGAGACTCGAGTGCTATTTGCACTGTGTATGGCAATGGGAGCGCAGTAGTGACTTTCCTTACCAGAAAACAACTCTTGCTCGTAGGACCAGAAACTGCATGTGATTCAACTCCATTTAAGACTGGGAAACAAATGCTAGCTTGCCTTACATGAAACAACCTCTGCTTTTGAGAAAAGAGCACTCTTCTACTCTACTGTGTTTCCTATGGGGTCCGAACAGTGAGCTTGCTCAGAACAAAAGAAATGTGCTTCCTCAACACATGGGCCATATCTAGTTCAACTCTGCTTAGGAAGCTGACAAGAACAGTAGCTCCTCTTCAGTCCGATACACTGTACTTGGTGGGAACAGACCCGAGTGCTATTTGCACTGTGTATGGCAATGAGAGCGTAATAGTGACTTTCTTTACCAGAAAACAACTCTTGCTCGTAGGACCACAAACTGCATGTGATTCAACGCCATTTAGGACTGGGAAACAAACGCTAGCTCGCCTTCCAAGAAACACACTCCGCTTTTGAGAAAAAAGCACTCTTCTACTCTACTGTGTTAGCTATGGGGTCTGAACAGTGAGCTTGCTCAGAACAAAAAAACTGTGCTTCCTACACACACGGCCATATCTAGTTCAAATCTGCTTAGGAACCTGACAAGAACAGTAGATCCTGTTCAGTCCAATACACTGTTCTTGCTGCGAACAGACGCCAGTGCTATTTGTCCTGTGTATGGCAATGGCAGCGCAATAGTGACTCTTCGTACCAGAAAACAACTCTCCTCGTAGTACCAGAAAATGCATGGGATTCAACACCATTTAGGACTGCGAAACAACGCTAGCTCGCCTTACAAGAAACACACTCTGCTTTAGAGAAAAGAGCACTCTTCTACTCCACTGTGTTTCCTATGGGGTATAAACAGTGAGCTTGCTCAGAACAAAAGAACTGTGCTTCCTACACACATGGACCATATCTAGTTCAACTCTGCTTAGGAAACTGACAAGAACAGTAGCTCCTCTTCAGTCCAATACACTGTACTTGCTGGGAACAGACGCGAGTTCTATTTTCACTCTGTATGGCAATAGGAGCACAATAGTGACTTTCCTTACCAGAAAACAACTCTTGCTCGTAGGACCAGAAACTGCATGTGATTCAACTCCATTTAGGACTGGGGAACAAACGGTAGCTCGCCTTACAAGAAACACACTCTGCTTTTGAGAAAAGAGCACTCTTCTCCTCTACTGTGTTTCCTACATTGTCCGAACAGTGTGCTTGCTCAGAACAAAAGAACTGTGCTTCCTACACACACGGGCCATATCTAGTTCAACTCTGCTTAGGAAACTGACAATAACAGTAGCTCCTCTTCAGTCCAATACTCTGTACTTGCTGGGAACAGACGCGAGTGCTATTTGCACTGTGTATGGCAATTGGAGCACAATAGTGACTCGTCTTACCAGAAAACAACTCTTGCTCTTAGGCCAAAAACTGCATGTGACTCAACTCCATTTAGGACGTGGAAACAAACGCTAGCTCGCCTTCCAAGAAACAAACTCTGCTTTAGAGAAAAGAGCACTCTTCTACTCTACTGTGTTTCCTATGCGTTCCGAACAGTGAGCTTGCTCAGAACAAAAAAACTGTGCTTCCTACACACACGGCCATATCTAGTTCAAGTCTGATTAGGAACCTGACAAGAACAGTAGATCCTCTTTAAACCAATACACTGTACTTGCTGGCAACAGAAACCAGTGCTATTTGTCCTGTGTATGGCAATGGCAGCGCAATAGTGACTCTTCTTACCAGAAAACAACTCTTGCTTGTAGGACCAGGAACTGCATGTGATTCAACTCCATTTAGGACTGGGAAACAAACTATACCTCGCCTTACAAGAAACACACTCTGCTTTTGAGAAAAGAGCACTCTTCTACTCTACTGTGTTTCCTATGGGGTCCAAACAGTGAGCTTGCTCAGAACAAAAGAACTGTGCTTCCTACACACACGGATCATATCTAGTTCAACTCTGCTTAGGAAACTGACAAGAACAGTAGCACCTACTGAGTCCAATACACTGTACTTGCTCTGAACAGATGCAATTGCTATTTGCACTGTGTATCGCAATGGGAGCGTAATAGTGACTTTCATTACCAGAAAACAACTCTTGTTCGTAGGACCAGAAACTGCATTGGATTCAACTCCATTTAGGACTAGGAAACAAACGATAGCTCACCTTACAAGAAACACACTCTGCTTTAGAGAAAAGAGCACTCTTCTACTCTACTGTGTTTCCTATAGGGCAAGCACAGTGAGCTTGCTCAGAACATAAGAACTGTGCTTCCTTCAAACACGGGCCATATCTAGTTCAACTCTGCTTAGGAAACTGACAAGAACAGTAGCTCCTCTTCAGTCCGATACACTGTACTTGGTGTAATCAGACCCGAGTGCTATTTGCACTGTGTATGGCAATGGGAGTGCATTAGTGACTCTTATTACCAGAAAAAAACTCTTGCTCATAGGACCAAAAACTGCATGTGTCTCAACTCCATTTAGGACTGGGAAACAAACGCTAGCTCGCCTTACAAGAAAAACACTCTGCTTTTGAGTTAAGAGCACTCTTCTACTCTACTGTGTTTCCTCTAGGGCCAGAACAGTGAGCTTGATCAGAACAAAAGAACTGTGCTTCCTTCACACGGGCCATATCTAGTGCAACTCTGCTTAGGAAACAGAAAAGAACAGTAGCTCCTCTTCAGTCCAATACACTGTACTTGCTGGGAAGAGACGCGAGTGCTCTTTGCACTGTGTATGGCAATGGGAGCGCAATAGTGACTCCTCTTACCAGAAAACAACTCTGGTTCATAGGACTAGAAACTGCATGTGATTCAACTCCATTTAGGACTGGGAAACAAACTCTAGCTAGCCTTACAAGAAACACACTCTGCTTTTGAGAAAAGAGCACTCTTCTACTCTACTGTGTTTCCTATAGGGCCAGAACAGTGAGATTGCTCAGAACAAAAGAACTGTGCTTTCTACACACACGGGCCATATCTAGTTCAACTCCGCTTACGAATCTGACACGAACAGTAGCTTCTCTTCAGTCCAATGCACTGTACTTGCTGGGAACAGACACGAGTGCTATTTGTACTGTGTATGGCAATGGGAGCACAATAGTGACTCCTCTTACCAGAAAACAACTCTGGTTCGTAGGACCAGAAACTGCATGTGATTCAACTCCATTTAGGACTGGGAAACAAACACTAGCTCGCCTTACAAGAAACACACTCTACTTTTGAGAAAAGAGCACTCTTCTACTCTACTGGGTTTCCTATAGGGCCAGAACAGTGAGCTTGCTCAGAACAAAGAACTGTGCTTCCGACACACACGGGCCAAATCTAGTTCAACTCCTCTTAGGAAACTGACAAGAACAGTAGTTCCTATTCAGTCCAATACACTGTACTTGAAGGGAACAAACGCGAGTGCTATTTGCACTGTGTATGGCAATTGGAGCACAATAGAGACTCTTCTTACCAGAAAACAACTCTTGCTCGTAGGACCAAAAACTGCATGTGACTCAACTCCATTTAGGACTGGGAAACAAACGCGAGCTTGCCTTACAAGAAACACACTCTGCTTTAGAGAAAAGAGCACTCTTCTACTCTACTGAGTTTCCTATAGTGCCAGAAGAGTGAGCTTGCCCAGAACATAAAAACTGTGCTTCCTACACACACGGACCATATCTAGTTCAACTCTGCTTAGGAAACTGAGAAGAACAGTAGCTCCTCTTCAGTCCGATACACTGTACTAGCTGGGAACACACGCGAGTGCTATTTGCACTGTGTATCGCAATGGGAGCGCAATAGTGACTTTCCTTACCAGAAAACAACTCTTGCTCATAGGATCAGAAACTGCATTTGATTCAACTCCATTTAGGACTGGGAAACAAACGCGAGCTCGCATTACAAGAAACACACTCTGTTTAGAGAAAAGAGCACTCTTCTACACTACTGTGTTTCCTATATGGCCAGAACAGTGAGCTTGATCAGAACAAAAGAACTGTGCTTCCTTCACAAGGGCGATATCTAGTTCAACTCTGCTTAGGAAACTGACAAGAACAGTAGATCCTCTTCAGTCCAATACACTGTACTTGCTGGGAAATGATGCAAGTGCTATTTGGACTGTGTATGGCAATGGGAGCGCAATAGTGACTTTTCTTACCAGAAAACAACTCTTGCTCTTAGGACCAGAAACTGCATGTGATTCAACTCCATTTAGGACTGGGAAACAAACTCTAGCTCGCCTTACACTCTGCTTTTGAGAAAAGAGCACTCTTCTACTCTACTGTGTTTCCTATAGGGCCAAAACAGTGAGCTTGCTCAGAACAAAAGAACTGTGCTTCCTACACACACGGGACATATCTAGTACAACTCCCCTTAGGAAACTGACAAGAACAGTAGCTTCTCTTCAGTCCAATACACTGTACTTGCTGGTAACAGACGCGAGTGCTATATGCACTGTGTATGGCAATGGGAGCGCAATAGTGACTCTTATTACCAGAAAACAACTCTTGCTCGTAGGACCAGAAACTGCATGTTATTCAACTCCATTTAGGACTGGGAAACAAACACTAGCTCGCCTTACAAGAAACATACTCTGCTTTTGAGAAAAGAGCACTCTTCTACTCTACTGTGTTTCCTATAGGGCCACAACAGTGAGCTTGCTCAGAACAAAAGAACTGTGTTTCCTACACACACGGGCCATATCTAGTTCAACTCTGCTTAGGAAACTCTCAAGAACAGTAGCTTCTCTTCAGTCCAATACACTGTACTTGCTGGGAACAGACGCGAGGGCTCTTTACACTGTGTATGGCAATGGGAGTACAATAGTGACTCTTCTTACCAGAAAACAACTCTTGCTCTTAGGAACAGAAACTGCATGTGATTTAACTCCATTTAGGACTGGTAAACAAACACTAGCTCGCCTTACAAGAAACACACTCTGCTTTTGAGAAAAGAGCACTCTTCTACTCTACTGTGTTTCCTATAGGGCCAGAACAGTGAGCTTGCTCCGAACAAAAAAACTGTGCTTCCGACACACACGGGCCATATCTAGTTCAACTCCCCTTAGGAAACTGACAAGAACAGTAGCTTCTCTTCAGTCCAATACACTGTACTTGCTGGGAACAGACGCGAGTACTATTTGCACAGTGTATGGCAATGGGAGCACAATAGTAATTCTTCTTACCAGAAAACAACTCTTGCTCGTAGGACCAGAAACTGCATGTGATTCAACTCCATTTAGGACTGGGAAACAAACACAAGCTCGCCTTACAAGAAACACACTCTGCTTTTGAGAAAAGAGCACTCTTCTACTGTACTGTGTTTCCTACAAGGCCAGAACAGTGAGCTTGCTCAGAACAAAAGAACTGTGCTTCCTACACACACGGGCCATATCTGGTTCAACTCCGCTTCCGAAACAGACAAGAACAGTAGCTTCTCTTCAGTCCAATACTCTGTACTTGCTGGGAACAGACGCCAGTGCTATTTGTACTGTGTATGGCAATGGGAGCACAATGGTGACTCTTCTTACCAGAAAACAACTCTTGCTCGTAGGACCAGAAACTGCATGTGATTCAACTCCATTTAGGACTGGGAAACAAACTCTAGCTCGCCTTACAGGAAACACACTCTGCTTTTGGGAAAAGAGCACTCTTCTACTCTACTGTGTTTCCTATAGGGCCAGAACAGTGAGCTTGCTCAGAACAAAAGAACTGTGCTTTCTACACACACGGGCCATATCTAGTTCAACTCCCCTTAGGAAATTGACAAGAACAGTATCTTCTCTTCATTCCAATACACTGTACTTGCTGGGAACAGACGCCAGTGCTATTAGCACTGTGTATGGCAGTGGGAGCGCAGTATTGACTCCTCTTACCAGAAAACAACTCTGGTTCGTAGGACCAGAAACTGCATGTGATTCAACTCCATTTAGGACTGGGAAACAAACTCTACCTCGCCTTACAAGAAACACACTCTGCTTTTGAGAAAAGAGCACTCTTCTACTCTACTGTGTTTCCTATAGGGCCAGAACAGTGAGCTTGATCAGAACAAAAGAACTGTCCTTCCTACACACACGGGCCATAACTAGTTCAACTCCCCTTAGGAAACTGACAAGAACAGTAGCTTCTCTTCAGTCCAATACACTGTACTTGCTGGGAACAGACGCGAGTGCTATTTGCACTGTGTATGGCAATGGGAGCGCAATAGTGACTCTTCTTACCAGAAAACAACTCTTGCTCTTAGGACCAGAAACTGCATGTGATTCAACTCCATTTAGGACTGGGAAACAAACTCTAGCTCGCCTTACAAAAAACACACTCTGCTTTTGAGAAAAGAGCACTCTTCTACTCTACTGTGTTTCCTATAGGGCCACAACAGTGAGCTTGCTCAGAACAAAAGAACTGTGCTTCCTACACACACGGGCCATATCTAGTTCAACTCCGCTTAGGAAACTGTCAAGAACAGTAGCTTCTCTTCAGTCCAATACACTGTACTTGCTGGGAAGAGACGCGAGGGCTATTTACACTGTGTATGGCAATGGGAGTGCAATAGTGACTCTTCTTACCCGCAAACAACTCTTGCTCTTAGGACCAGAAATTGCATGTGATTCAACTCCATTTAGGACTGGGAAACAAACACTAGCTCGCCTTACAAGAAACACACTCTGCTTTTGAGAAAAGAGCACTCTTCTACTCTACTGTGTTTCCTATAGGGCCAGAACAGTGAGCTTCCTCAGAACAAAAAAACTGTGCTTCCGACACACACGGGCCATATCTAGTTCAACTTCCCTTAGGAAACTGACAAGAACAGTAGCTTCTCTTCAGTCCAATACACTGTACTTGCTGGGAACAGACACGAGTGCTATTTGTACTGTGTATGGCAATGGGAGCACAATAGTGACTCCTCTTACCAGAAAACAATTCTGGTTCGTGGGACCAGAAACTGCATGTGATTCAACTCCATTTAGGACTGGGAAACAAACACTAGCTTGCCTTACAAGAAACACACTCTGCTTTTGAGAAAAGAGCACTCTTCTACTCTACTGTGTTTCCTATTTGTTCCGAAGAGTGAGCTTGCTAGAACAAAAAAACTATTCTTCCTACACACACGGCCATATCTAGTTCAAGTCTGATTAGGAACCTGACAAGAACAGTAGATCCTCTTCAAACCAATACACTGTACTTGCTGGGAACAGACGCCAGTGCTATTTGTCCTGTGTATGGCAATGGCAGCGCAATAGTGACTCTTCTTACCAGAAAACAACTCTTGCTTGTAGGACCAGGAACTGCATGCGATTCAACTCCATTTAGGACTGGGAAACAAACATTAGCTCGCCTTACAAGAAACACACTCTGCTTTAGAGAAAAGAGCACTCTTCTACTGTGTTTCCTATAGGGCCAGCACAGTGAGCTTGCTCAGAACATAAGAACTGTGCTTCCTTCACACACGGGCCATATCTAGTTCAACTGGGCTTAGGAAACTGACAAGAACAGTAGCTCCTCTTCAGTCCAATACACTGTACTTGCAGGGGACAGACGCGAGTTCTATTTGCACTGTGTATGGCAATGGGAGCGCAATAGTGACTTTCCTTACCAGAAAACAACTCTTGCTCATAGGACCAGAAACAGCATGTGATTCAACTCCATTTAGTACTGGGAAACAAACGCTAGCTCGCCTTACAAGAAACACACTCTGCTTTTGAGAAAAGAGCACTCTTCTACTCTACTGTGTTTCCTATAGGGCCAGAACAGTGAGCTTGCTCAGAACAAAAGCATTGTGCTTCCTACACACACGGTCATATCTAGTTCAATTCTGCTTAGAAACCTGACAAGAACAGTAGATCCTCTTCAGTCCAATACACTGTACTTGCTGGGAACAGACGCCAGTGCTATTTGTCCTGTGTATGGCAAGGGCAGCGCAACAGTGACTCTTCTTAACATAAAACAACTCTTGCTTGTAGGACTAGAAACTGCATGTGACTCAACTCCATTTAGGACTGGGAAACAAACGCTTTCTCGCCTTACAAGAAACACACTCTGCTTTAGAGAAAAGTGTACTCTTCTACTCTACTGTGTTTCCTATAGGGCTAGAACAGTGAGCTTGCTCAGAAGAAAAGAATTGTGCTTCCTACACACGGGCCATATCTAGTTCAACTCTGCTTAGGAAACTGACAAGAACAGTAGCTCCTCTTCAGTTCGATACACTGTACTTGCTGGGAGGAGACTCGAGTGCTATTTGCACTGTGTATGGCAATGGGAGCGCAGTAGTGACTTTCCTTACCAGAAAACAACTCTTGCTCGTAGGACCAGAAACTGCATGTGATTCAACTCCATTTAAGACTGGGAAACAAATGCTAGCTTGCCTTACATGAAACAACCTCTGCTTTTGAGAAAAGAGCACTCTTCTACTCTACTGTGTTTCCTATGGGGTCCGAACAGTGAGCTTGCTCAGAACAAAAGAAATGTGCTTCCTCAACACATGGGCCATATCTAGTTCAACTCTGCTTAGGAAGCTGACAAGAACAGTAGCTCCTCTTCAGTCCGATACACTGTACTTGGTGGGAACAGACCCGAGTGCTATTTGCACTGTGTATGGCAATGAGAGCGTAATAGTGACTTTCTTTACCAGAAAACAACTCTTGCTCGTAGGACCACAAACTGCATGTGATTCAACGCCATTTAGGACTGGGAAACAAACGCTAGCTCGCCTTCCAAGAAACACACTCCGCTTTTGAGAAAAAAGCACTCTTCTACTCTACTGTGTTAGCTACGGGGTCTGAACAGTGAGCTTGCTCAGAACAAAAAAACTGTGCTTCCTACACACACGGCCATATCTAGTTCAAATCTGCTTAGGAACCTGACAAGAACAGTAGATCCTGTTCAGTCCAATACACTGTTCTTGCTGCGAACAGACGCCAGTGCTATTTGTCCTGTGTATGGCAATGGCAGCGCAATAGTGACTCTTCGTACCAGAAAACAACTCTCCTCGTAGTACCAGAAAATGCATGGGATTCAACACCATTTAGGACTGCGAAACAACGCTAGCTCGCCTTACAAGAAACACACTCTGCTTTAGAGAAAAGAGCACTCTTCTACTCCACTGTGTTTCCTATGGGGTATAAACAGTGAGCTTGCTCAGAACAAAAGAACTGTGCTTCCTACACACATGGACCATATCTAGTTCAACTCTGCTTAGGAAACTGACAAGAACAGTAGCTCCTCTTCAGTCCAATACACTGTACTTGCTGGGAACAGACGCGAGTTCTATTTTCACTCTGTATGGCAATAGGAGCACAATAGTGACTTTCCTTACCAGAAAACAACTCTTGCTCGTAGGACCAGAAACTGCATGTGATTCAACTCCATTTAGGACTGGGGAACAAACGGTAGCTCGCCTTACAAGAAACACACTCTGCTTTTGAGAAAAGAGCACTCTTCTCCTCTACTGTGTTTCCTACATTGTCCGAACAGTGTGCTTGCTCAGAACAAAAGAACTGTGCTTCCTACACACACGGGCCATATCTAGTTCAACTCTGCTTAGGAAACTGACAATAACAGTAGCTCCTCTTCAGTCCAATACTCTGTACTTGCTGGGAACAGACGCGAGTGCTATTTGCACTGTGTATGGCAATTGGAGCACAATAGTGACTCGTCTTACCAGAAAACAACTCTTGCTCTTAGGCCAAAAACTGCATGTGACTCAACTCCATTTAGGACGTGGAAACAAACGCTAGCTCGCCTTCCAAGAAACAAACTCTGCTTTAGAGAAAAGAGCACTCTTCTACTCTACTGTGTTTCCTATGCGTTCCGAACAGTGAGCTTGCTCAGAACAAAAAAACTGTGCTTCCTACACACACGGCCATATCTAGTTCAAGTCTGATTAGGAACCTGACAAGAACAGTAGATCCTCTTTAAACCAATACACTGTACTTGCTGGCAACAGAAACCAGTGCTATTTGTCCTGTGTATGGCAATGGCAGCGCAATAGTGACTCTTCTTACCAGAAAACAACTCTTGCTTGTAGGACCAGGAACTGCATGTGATTCAACTCCATTTAGGACTGGGAAACAAACTATACCTCGCCTTACAAGAAACACACTCTGCTTTTGAGAAAAGAGCACTCTTCTACTCTACTGTGTTTCCTATGGGGTCCAAACAGTGAGCTTGCTCAGAACAAAAGAACTGTGCTTCCTACACACACGGATCATATCTAGTTCAACTCTGCTTAGGAAACTGACAAGAACAGTAGCACCTACTGAGTCCAATACACTGTACTTGCTCTGAACAGATGCAATTGCTATTTGCACTGTGTATCGCAATGGGAGCATAATAGTGACTTTCATTACCAGAAAACAACTCTTGTTCGTAGGACCAGAAACTGCATTGGATTCAACTCCATTTAGGACTAGGAAACAAACGATAGCTCACCTTACAAGAAACACACTCTGCTTTAGAGAAAAGAGCACTCTTCTACTCTACTGTGTTTCCTATAGGGCAAGCACAGTGAGCTTGCTCAGAACATAAGAACTGTGCTTCCTTCAAACACGGGCCATATCTAGTTCAACTCTGCTTAGGAAACTGACAAGAACAGTAGCTCCTCTTCAGTCCGATACACTGTACTTGGTGTAATCAGACCCGAGTGCTATTTGCACTGTGTATGGCAATGGGAGTGCATTAGTGACTCTTATTACCAGAAAAAAACTCTTGCTCATAGGACCAAAAACTGCATGTGTCTCAACTCCATTTAGGACTGGGAAACAAACGCTAGCTCGCCTTACAAGAAAAACACTCTGCTTTTGAGTTAAGAGCACTCTTCTACTCTACTGTGTTTCCTCTAGGGCCAGAACAGTGAGCTTGATCAGAACAAAAGAACTGTGCTTCCTTCACACGGGCCATATCTAGTGCAACTCTGCTTAGGAAACAGAAAAGAACAGTAGCTCCTCTTCAGTCCAATACACTGTACTTGCTGGGAACAGACGCGAGTGCTCTTTGCACTGTGTATGGCAATGGGAGCGCAATAGTGACTCCTCTTACCAGAAAACAACTCTGGTTCATAGGACTAGAAACTGCATGTGATTCAACTCCATTTAGGACTGGGAAACAAACTCTAGCTAGCCTTACAAGAAACACACTCTGCTTTTGAGAAAAGAGCACTCTTCTACTCTACTGTGTTTCCTATAGGGCCAGAACAGTGAGATTGCTCAGAACAAAAGAACTGTGCTTTCTACACACACGGGCCATATCTAGTTCAACTCCGCTTACGAATCTGACACGAACAGTAGCTTCTCTTCAGTCCAATGCACTGTACTTGCTGGGAACAGACACGAGTGCTATTTGTACTGTGTATGGCAATGGGAGCACAATAGTGACTCCTCTTACCAGAAAACAACTCTGGTTCGTAGGACCAGAAACTGCATGTGATTCAACTCCATTTAGGACTGGGAAACAAACACTAGCTCGCCTTACAAGAAACACACTCTACTTTTGAGAAAAGAGCACTCTTCTACTCTACTGGGTTTCCTATAGGGCCAGAACAGTGAGCTTGCTCAGAACAAAGAACTGTGCTTCCGACACACACGGGCCAAATCTAGTTCAACTCCTCTTAGGAAACTGACAAGAACAGTAGTTCCTATTCAGTCCAATACACTGTACTTGAAGGGAACAAACGCGAGTGCTATTTGCACTGTGTATGGCAATTGGAGCACAATAGAGACTCTTCTTACCAGAAAACAACTCTTGCTCGTAGGACCAAAAACTGCATGTGACTCAACTCCATTTAGGACTGGGAAACAAACGCGAGCTTGCCTTACAAGAAACACACTCTGCTTTAGAGAAAAGAGCACTCTTCTACTCTACTGAGTTTCCTATAGTGCCAGAAGAGTGAGCTTGCTCAGAACATAAAAACTGTGCTTCCTACACACACGGACCATATCTAGTTCAACTCTGCTTAGGAAACTGAGAAGAACAGTAGCTCCTCTTCAGTCCGATACACTGTACTAGCTGGGAACACACGCGAGTGCTATTTGCACTGTGTATCGCAATGGGAGCGCAATAGTGACTTTCCTTACCAGAAAACAACTCTTGCTCATAGGATCAGAAACTGCATTTGATTCAACTCCATTTAGGACTGGGAAACAAACGCGAGCTCGCATTACAAGAAACACACTCTGTTTAGAGAAAAGAGCACTCTTCTACACTACTGTGTTTCCTATATGGCCAGAACAGTGAGCTTGATCAGAACAAAAGAACTGTGCTTCCTTCACAAGGGCGATATCTAGTTCAACTCTGCTTAGGAAACTGACAAGAACAGTAGATCCTCTTCAGTCCAATACACTGTACTTGCTGGGAAATGATGCAAGTGCTATTTGGACTGTGTATGGCAATGGGAGCGCAATAGTGACTTTTCTTACCAGAAAACAACTCTTGCTCTTAGGACCAGAAACTGCATGTGATTCAACTCCATTTAGGACTGGGAAACAAACTCTAGCTCGCCTTACACTCTGCTTTTGAGAAAAGAGCACTCTTCTACTCTACTGTGTTTCCTATAGGGCCAAAACAGTGAGCTTGCTCAGAACAAAAGAACTGTGCTTCCTACACACACGGGACATATCTAGTACAACTCCCCTTAGGAAACTGACAAGAACAGTAGCTTCTCTTCAGTCCAATACACTGTACTTGCTGGTAACAGACGCGAGTGCTATATGCACTGTGTATGGCAATGGGAGCGCAATAGTGACTCTTATTACCAGAAAACAACTCTTGCTCGTAGGACCAGAAACTGCATGTTATTCAACTCCATTTAGGACTGGGAAACAAACACTAGCTCGCCTTACAAGAAACATACTCTGCTTTTGAGAAAAGAGCACTCTTCTACTCTACTGTGTTTCCTATAGGGCCACAACAGTGAGCTTGCTCAGAACAAAAGAACTGTGTTTCCTACACACACGGGCCATATCTAGTTCAACTCTGCTTAGGAAACTCTCAAGAACAGTAGCTTCTCTTCAGTCCAATACACTGTACTTGCTGGGAACAGACGCGAGGGCTCTTTACACTGTGTATGGCAATGGGAGTACAATAGTGACTCTTCTTACCAGAAAACAACTCTTGCTCTTAGGAACAGAAACTGCATGTGATTTAACTCCATTTAGGACTGGTAAACAAACACTAGCTCGCCTTACAAGAAACACACTCTGCTTTTGAGAAAAGAGCACTCTTCTACTCTACTGTGTTTCCTATAGGGCCAGAACAGTGAGCTTGCTCCGAACAAAAAAACTGTGCTTCCGACACACACGGGCCATATCTAGTTCAACTCCCCTTAGGAAACTGACAAGAACAGTAGCTTCTCTTCAGTCCAATACACTGTACTTGCTGGGAACAGACGCGAGTACTATTTGCACAGTGTATGGCAATGGGAGCACAATAGTAATTCTTCTTACCAGAAAACAACTCTTGCTCGTAGGACCAGAAACTGCATGTGATTCAACTCCATTTAGGACTGGGAAACAAACACAAGCTCGCCTTACAAGAAACACACTCTGCTTTTGAGAAAAGAGCACTCTTCTACTGTACTGTGTTTCCTACAAGGCCAGAACAGTGAGCTTGCTCAGAACAAAAGAACTGTGCTTCCTACACACACGGGCCATATCTAGTTCAACTCCGCTTCCGAAACAGACAAGAACAGTAGCTTCTCTTCAGTCCAATACTCTGTACTTGCTGGGAACAGACGCCAGTGCTATTTGTACTGTGTATGGCAATGGGAGCACAATGGTGACTCTTCTTACCAGAAAACAACTCTTGCTCGTAGGACCAGAAACTGCATGTGATTCAACTCCATTTAGGACTGGGAAACAAACTCTAGCTCGCCTTACAGGAAACACACTCTGCTTTTGGGAAAAGAGCACTCTTCTACTCTACTGTGTTTCCTATAGGGCCAGAACAGTGAGCTTGCTCAGAACAAAAGAACTGTGCTTTCTACACACACGGGCCATATCTAGTTCAACTCCCCTTAGGAAATTGACAAGAACAGTATCTTCTCTTCATTCCAATACACTGTACTTGCTGGGAACAGACGCCAGTGCTATTAGCACTGTGTATGGCAGTGGGAGCGCAGTATTGACTCCTCTTACCAGAAAACAACTCTGGTTCGTAGGACTAGAAACTGCATGTGATTCAACTCCATTTAGGACTGGGAAACAAACTCTACCTCGCCTTACAAGAAACACACTCTGCTTTTGAGAAAAGAGCACTCTTCTACTCTACTGTGTTTCCTATAGGGCCAGAACAGTGAGCTTGATCAGAACAAAAGAACTGTCCTTCCTACACACACGGGCCATAACTAGTTCAACTCCCCTTAGGAAACTGACAAGAACAGTAGCTTCTCTTCAGTCCAATACACTGTACTTGCTGGGAACAGACGCGAGTGCTATTTGCACTGTGTATGGCAATGGGAGCGCAATAGTGACTCTTCTTACCAGAAAACAACTCTTGCTCTTAGGACCAGAAACTGCATGTGATTCAACTCCATTTAGGACTGGGAAACAAACTCTAGCTCGCCTTACAAAAAACACACTCTGCTTTTGAGAAAAGAGCACTCTTCTACTCTACTGTGTTTCCTATAGGGCCACAACAGTGAGCTTGCTCAGAACAAAAGAACTGTGCTTCCTACACACACGGGCCATATCTAGTTCAACTCCGCTTAGGAAACTGTCAAGAACAGTAGCTTCTCTTCAGTCCAATACACTGTACTTGCTGGGAAGAGACGCGAGGGCTATTTACACTGTGTATGGCAATGGGAGTGCAATAGTGACTCTTCTTACCCGCAAACAACTCTTGCTCTTAGGACCAGAAACTGCATGTGATTCAACTCCATTTAGGACTGGGAAACAAACACTAGCTCGCCTTACAAGAAACACACTCTGCTTTTGAGAAAAGAGCACTCTTCTACTCTACTGTGTTTCCTATAGGGCCAGAACAGTGAGCTTCCTCAGAACAAAAAAACTGTGCTTCCGACACACACGGGCCATATCTAGTTCAACTTCCCTTAGGAAACTGACAAGAACAGTAGCTTCTCTTCAGTCCAATACACTGTACTTGCTGGGAACAGACACGAGTGCTATTTGTACTGTGTATGGCAATGGGAGCACAATAGTGACTCCTCTTACCAGAAAACAATTCTGGTTCGTAGGACCAGAAACTGCATGTGATTCAACTCCATTTAGGACTGGGAAACAAACACTAGCTTGCCTTACAAGAAACACACTCTGCTTTTGAGAAAAGAGCACTCTTCTACTCTACTGTGTTTCCTATAGGGAAAGAACAGTGAGCTTGCTCAGTACAAAAGAACTGTGCTTCCGACACACATGGGCCATTATAGTTCAACTCCCCTTAGGAAACTGACAAGAACAGTAGCTTCTCTTCAGTCCAATACCCTGTACTTGCTGGGAACAGAAGCCAGTGCTCTTTGCACTGTGTATAGCAATAGGAGCGCAATAGTGACTCCTCTTACCAGAAAACAACTCTGGTTCCTAGGACCAGAAACTGCATGTGATTCAACTCCATTTAGGACTGGGAAACAAACACTCGCTCACCTTACAGGAAACACACTCTGCTTTTGAGAAAAGAGCACTCTTCTACTCTACTGTGTTTCCTATGGGGTCGGAACAGTGAGCTTGCTCAGAACAAAGGAACTGTGCTTCCTACACACACGGTCCATATCTAGTTCAACTCCACTTAGGAAACTGACAAGAACAGTAGCTTCTCTTCATTCCATTACACTGTACTTGCTGGGAACAGACGCCAGTGCTATTAGCATTATGTACGGAAATGGGAGCACAGTAGTGACTCCTCTTACCAGAAAACAACTCTGGTTCATAGGAGCAGAAACTGCATGTGATTCAACTCCATTTAGGACTGGGAAACAAACTCTAGCTCGCCTTACAAAAAACACACTCTGCTTTTGAGAAAAGAGCACTCTTCTACTCTACTGTGTTTCCTATAGGGCCAAAACAGTGAGCTTGCTCATAACAAAAGAACTGTGCTTCCTACACACACGGGCCATATCTAGTACAACTCCCCTTAGGAAACTGACAAGAACAGTAGCTTCTCTTCATTCCAATACACTGTACTTGCTGGGAACAGACGCGAGTGCTATTTGCACTGTGTATGGCAATGGGAGCACAATAGTGACTCTTATTACCAGAAAACAACTCTTGCTCGTAGGACCAGAAACTGCATGTGATTCAACTCCATTTAGGACTGGGAAACAAACACTAGCTCGCCTTACAAGAAACACACTCTGCTTTTGAGAAAAGAGCACTCTTCTACTCTACTGTGTTTCCTATAGGGCCACAACAGTGAGCTTGCTCAGAAAAAAAGAACTGTCCTTCCTACACACACGGGCCATAACTACTTCAACTCCCCTTAGGAAACTGACAAGAACAGTAGCTTCTCTTCAGTCCAATACACTGTACTTGCTGGGAACAGACTCGAGGGCTATTTACACTGTGTATGGCAATGGGAGTGCATTAGTGACTCTTATTACCAGAAAACAACTCTTGCTCATAGGACCAAAAACTGCATTTGATTCAACTCCATCTAGGACTGGGAAACAAATGCTAGCGCGCCTTACATGAAACACACTCTGCTTTTGAGAAAAGAGCACTCTTCTACTCTATTGTGTTTCCTATGGGGTCCGAACAGTGAGCATGCTCAGAACAAAAGATCTGATTTTCCTACACACACGGGCCATATCTAGTTCAACAATGCATAGGAAACTGACAAGAACAGTAGATCCTCTTCAGTCCAGTTCATTGTACTTGCTGGGAACAGATGCAAGTGCTATTTGCACTGTGTATGGCAATGGGAGTGCATTAGTGACTCTTATTACCAGAAAAAAACTCTTGCTCGTAGGACCAAAAACTGCATGTTTCTCAACTCCATTTAGGACTGGGATACAAATGCTAGCTCGCCTTACAAGAAAAACACTCTGCTTTTGAGTTAAGAGCACTCTTCTACTCTGCTGTGTTGCCTCTAGGGCCAGAACAGTGAGCTTGATCAGAACAAAAGAACTGTGCTTCCTTCACACGGGCCATATCTAGTTCAACTCTGCTTAGGAAACTGAGAAGAACAGTAGCTCCTCTTCAGTCCAATACACTGTACTTGCTGGGAACAGACGCGAGTGCTCTTTGCACTGTGTATGGCAATGGGAGCACAATAGTGACTCCTCTTACCCGAATACAACTCGGGTTCGTAGGACTAGAAACTGCATGTGATTCAACTCCATTTAGGACTGGGAAACAAACTCTAGCGAGCCTTACAAGAAACACACTCTGCTTTTGAGAAAAGAGCACTCTTCTACTCTACTGTGTTTCCTATAGAGCCAGAACAGTGAGAATGCTCAGAACAAAAGAACTGTGCTTTCTACACACACGGGCCATATCTAGTTCAACTCCGCTTACGATACTGACAAGAACAGTAGCTTCTCTTCAGTGCAATGCACTGTACTTGCTGGGAACAAACACGAGTGCTATTTGTACTGTGTATGGCAATGGGAGCACAATAGTGACTCCTCTTACCAGAAAACAACTCTGGTTCTTAGGACCAGAAACTGCATGTGATTCAACTCCATTTAGGACTGGGAAACAAACACTAGCTCGCCTTACAAGAAACACACTCTGCTTTTGAGAAAAGAGCACTCTTCTTCTCTACTGTGTTTCCTATAGGGCCAAAACAGTGAGCTTGCTCAGAATAAAAGAACTGTGCTTCCGACACACACAGGCCATATCTAGTTCAACTCCCCTTAGGAAACTGACAAGAACAGTAGCTTCTCTTCAGTCCAACACACTGTACTTGCTGGGAACAGACGCGAGTGCTATTTGCACTGTGTATGGCTGTGGGAGCGCAATAGTGGCTCCTCTTACCAGAAAACAACTCTGGTTCATAGGACCAGAAACTGCATGTGATTCAACTCCATTTAGGCCTGGGAAACAAACTCTAGCTTGCCTTACAAGAAACACACTCTGCTTTTGAGAAAAGAGCACTCTTCTACTCTACAGTGTTTCTTATAGGGCCAGAACAGTGAGCTTGCTCAGAATAAAAGAACTGTGCTTCCTTCACAAGGGCCATATCTAGTTCAACTCTGCTTAGGAAACTGACAAGAACAGTAGCTCCTCTTCAGTCCGATACACTGTACTTGCTGGGAACGGACCGAGTGCTATTTGCACTATGTATGGCAGTGGGAGCGCAATAGTGACTTTCCTTACCAGAAAACAACTCTTGCTCGTTGGACCAGAAACTGCATGTGATTCAACTCCATTTAGGACTGGGAAACAAACGCTAGCTCGCCTTACAAGAAACACACTCTGCTTTTGAGAAAAGAGCACTCTTCTACTCTACTGTGTTTCCAATGGGGTCCAAACAGTGAGCTTGCTCAGAACAAAAGAACTGTGCTTCCTACACACACGGATCATATCTACTTCAACTCTGCTGAGGAAACTGACAAGAACAGTAGCTTCTCTTCAGTCCAATACACTGTACTAGCTGGGAACACACGCGAGTGCTTTTTGCACTGTGTACAGCAGTGGGAGCGAAATAGTGACTTTCCTTACCAGAAAACAACTCTTGCTCGTAGGACCAGAAACTGCATTTGATTCAACTCCATTTAGGACTGGGAAACAAATGCGAGCTCGCCTTACAAGAAACACACTCTGCTTTAGAGAAAAGAGCACTCTTCTACACTACTGTGTTTCCTATAGTCCCAGAACAGTGAGCTTGATCAGAACAAAAGAACTGTGCTTGCTTCACACGGGACATATCTAGTTCAACTCTGCTTAGGAAACTGACAAGAATAGTAGATCCTCTTCAGTCCAATACACTGTACTTGCTGGGAAATGATGCAAGTGCTATTTGCACTGTATATGGCAATGGGAGTGCATTAGTGACTCTTATTACCAGAAGAAAACTCTTGCTCGTAGGACCAAAAACTGCATGTGTCTCAACTCCATTTAAGACTGGGAAACAAACGCTAGCTCGCCTTACAAGAAAAACACTCTGCTTTTGAGAAAAGAGCACTCTTCTACTCTACTGTGTTTCATCTAGGGCCAGAACAGTGAGCTTGATCAGAACAAAAGAACTTTGCTTCTTTCACACGGGCCATATCTAGTTCAACTCTGCTTAGGAAACTGACAAGAACAGTAGCTCCTATTCAGTCCGATAAACTGTACTTGCTGGGAACAGACGCGAGTGCTATTTGCACTGTGTATGGCAATGGGAGCGCAATAGTGACTCCTCTTACCAGAAAACAACTCTGGTTCGTAGGACTAGAAACTGCATGTGATTCAACTCCATTTAGGACTGGTAAACAAACTCTAGCTAGCCTTACAAGAAACACACTCTTCTTTCGAGAAAAGAGCACTCTTCTACTCTACTGTGTTTCCTATAGGGCCAGAACAGTGAAATTGCTCAGAACAAAAGAACTGTGCTTTCTACACACACGGGCCATATCTAGTTCAACTCCGCTTCCGAAACAGACAAGAAGAGTAGCTTCTCTTCAGTCCAATACACTGTACTTGCTGGGAACAGACACGAGTGCTATTTGTGCTGTGTATGGCAATGGGAGCACAATAGTGACTCTTCTTACCAGAAAACATCTCTTGCTCATAGGACCAGAAACTGCATGTGATTCAACTCCATTTAGGACTGGGAAAGAAACACTAGCTCGCCTTACAAAAAACACACTCTGCTTTTGAGAAAGGAGCACTCTTCTACTCTACTGTGTTTCCTATAGGACCAGAACAGTGAGCTTGCTCAGAACAAAAGAACTGTGCTTTCTACACACACGGGCCGTATCTAGTTCAACTCCGCTTAGGAAACTGACAAGAACAGTAAATTCTCTTGAGTCCAATACACTGTACTTGCTGGGAACAGACGCGAGTGCTATTTGCACTGTTTATGGCAATGGGAGCACAATAGTGACTCCTCTTACCAGAAAACAACTCTCGTTCATAGGACCAGAAACTGCATGTGATTCAACTCCATTTAGGACTGGGAAACAAACTCTAGCTCGCCTTACAAAAAACACACTCTGCTTTTGAGAAAAGAGCACCCTTCTACTCTACTGTGTTTCCTATAGGGCCAGAACAGTGAGCTTGCTCAGAACAAAAGAACTGTGCTTCCTACACACACGGGCCATATCTAGTACAACTCCCCTTAGGAAACTGACAAGAACAGTAGCTTCTCTTCAGTCCAATACACTGTACTTGCTGGGAACAGATGCGAATGCTACTTGCACTGTGTATAGCAATAGGAGCGCAACAGTGACTCCTCATACCAGAAAACAACTCTGGTTCCTAGGACCAGAAACTGCATTTGATTCAACTCCATTTAGGACTGGGAAACAAACACAAGCTCGCCTTACAAGAAACACACTCTGCTTTTGAGAAAAGAGCACTCGTCTACTCTACTGTGTTTCCTATAGGGCCACAACAGTGAGCTTGCTCAGAACAAAAGAACTGTGCTTCCTACACACACGGACCATATCTAGTTCAACTCTGCTTAGGAAACTGACAAGAACAGTAGCTCCTCTTCAGTCCGATACACTGTACTAGCTGGGAACACACGCTAGTGCTATTTGCACTGTGTTTGGCAAAGGGAGCGCAATAGTGACTTTCCTTACCAGAAAACAACTCTTGCTCTTAGGACAAAAACTGCATGTGACTCAACTCCATTTAGGACTTGGAAACAAACGCTAGCTCACCTTCCAAGAAACAAACTCTGCTTTTGAGAAAAGAGCACTCTTCTACTCTACTGTGTTTCCTATGTGTTCCGAACAGAGCTTGCTCAGAACAAAAAAACTGTGCTTCCTACACACGCGGCCATATCTAGTTCAAGTCTGATTAGGAACCTGACAAGAACAGTAGATCCTCTTCAAACCAATACACTGTACTTGCTGGGAACAGACGCCAGTGCTATTTGTCCTGTGTATGGCAATGGCAGCGCAATAGTGACTCTTCTTACCAGAAAACAACTCTTGCTTGTAGGACCAGGAACTGCATGTGATTCAACTCCATTTAGGACTGGGAAACAAATGTTAGCTCGCCTTACAAGAAACACACTCTGCTTTTGAGAAAAGAGCACTCTTCTACTCTACTGTGTTTCCTATGGGGTCCAAACAGTGAGCTTGCTCAGAACAAAAGAACTGTGCTTCCTACACACACGGACCATATCTAGTTCAACTCTGCTTAGGAAACTGACAAGAACAGTAGCACCTATTGAGTCCAATACACTGTACTTGCTCTGAACAGACGCGATTGCTATTTGCACTGTGTATCCCAATGGGAGCGTAATAGTGACTTTCATTACCAGAAAACAACTCTTGTTCGTAGGACCAGAAACTGCATTGGATTCAACTCCATTTAGGACTAGGAAACAAACGCTAGCTCGCCTTACAAGAAACACACTCTGCTTTAGAGAAAAGAGCACTCTTCTACTCTACTGTGTTTCCTATAGGGCCAGCACAGTGAGCTTGCTCAGAACATAAGAACTGTGCATCCTTCACACACGGGCCATATCTAGTTCAACTGTGCTTAGGAAACTGACAAGAACAGTAGCTCCTCTTCAATCCGATACACTGTACTTGCAGGGGACAGACGCGAGTGCTATTTGTACTGTGTATTGCAATGGGAGCGCAATAGTGACTTTCCTTACCAGAAAACAACTCCTGCTTGTAAGACCAGAAACTGCATGTGATTCAACTCCATTTAGGACTGGGAAACAAACGCTAGCTCTCCTTACAAGAAACACACTCTGCTTTTGAAAAAAGAGCACTCTTCTACTCCACTGTGTTTCCTAAGGGGTATAAACAGTGAACTTGCTCAGAACAAAAGAACTGTGCTTCCTAAACACATGGATCATATCTAGTTCAACTCTGCTTAGGAAACTGACAAGAACAGTAGCTCCTTTTCAGTCCAATACACTGTACTTGCTGTGAAAAGACGTGAGTGCTATTTGCCCTGTGTATGGCAGTAGGAGCACAATAGTGTCTTTCCTTACCAGAAAACAACTCTTGCTCTTAGGACCAGAAACTGCATGTGATTCAACTCCATTTAGGACTAGGAAACAAATGCTAGCTCGCCTTACAAGAAACATACTCTGCTTTTGAGAAAAGAGCACTCTTCTACTCTACTGTGTTTCCTATAGGGCCAGAACAGTGAGCTTGCCTAGAACATAAGAACTGTGCTTCCTACACACACGGGCCATATCTATTTCAACTCTGCTTAGGAAACTGACAAGAACAGTAGCTCCTCTTCAGTCCGATACACTGTACTTGCTGGGAACAGACATGAGTGCTATTTGCACTGTATAAGGCAATGGGAGCGCAATAGTGACTTTCCTTACCAGAAAACAACTCTTGCTCATAGGACCAGAAACAGCATGTGATTCAACTCCATTTAGTACTGGGAAACAAACGCTAGCTCGCCTTACAAGAAACACACTCTGCTTTTGAGAAAGAGCACTCTTCTACTCTACTGTGTTTCCTATAGGGCCAGAACAGTGAGCTTGCTCAGAACAAAAGCATTGTGCTTCCTACACACACGGTCATATCTAGTTCAATTCTGCTTAGGAACCTGACAAGAACAGTAGATCCTCTTCAGTCCAATACACTGTACTTGCTGGGAACAGACGCCAGTGCTATTTGTCCTGTGTATGGCAATGGCAGCGCAATAGTGACTCTTCTTACCATAAAACAACTCTTGCTTGCAGGACTAGAAACTGCATGTGACTCAACTCCATTTAGGACTGGGAAACAAACGCTTTCTCGCCTTACAAGAAACACACTCTTCTTTAGAGAAAAGTGTACTCTTCTACTCTACTGTGTTTCCTCTAAGGCTAGAACAGTGAGCTTCCTCAGAAGAAAAGAATTGTGCTTCCTTCACACGGGCCATATCTAGTTCAACTCTGCTTAGGAAACTGACAAGAACAGTAGCTCCTCTTCAGTTCGATACACTGTACTTGCTGGGAGGAGACTCGAGTGCTATTTGCACTGTGTATGGCAATGGGAGCGCAATAGTGACTTTCCTTACCAGAAAACAACTCTTGCTCGTAGGACCAGAAACTGCATGTGATTCAACTCCATTTAAGACTGGGAAACAAATGCTAGCTCGCCTTACATGAAACAAACTCTGATTTTGAGAAAAGAGCACTCTTCTACTCTACTGTGTTTCCTATGGGGTCCGAACAGTGAGCTTGCTCAGAACAAAAGAAATGTGCTTCCTCCACACATGGGCCATATCTAGTTCAACTCTGCTTAGGAAACTGACAAGAACAGTAGCTCCTCTTCAGTCCGATACACTGTACTTGCTGGGAACAGACATCAGTGCTATTTGCACTGTGTATGGCAATGAGAGCGCAGTAGTGACTTTCCTTACCAGAAAACAACTCTTGCTCTTAGGACCAGAAACTGCATGTGATTCAACTCCTTTTAGAACTGGGAAACAAACGCTAGCTCTCCTTACAAGAAACACACTCTGCTTTTGAAAAAAGAGCACTCTTCTACTCCACTGTGTTTCCTAAGGGGTATAAACAGTGAACTTGCTCAGAACAAAAGAACTGTGCTTCCTAAACACATGGATCATATCTAGTTCAACTCTGCTTAGGAAACTGACAAGAACAGTAGCTCCTTTTCAGTCCAATACACTGTACTTGCTGTGAAAAGACGTGAGTGCTATTTGCCCTGTGTATGGCAGTAGGAGCACAATAGTGTCTTTCCTTACCAGAAAACAACTCTTGCTCTTAGGACCAGAAACTGCATGTGATTCAACTCCATTTAGGACTAGGAAACAAATGCTAGCTCGCCTTACAAGAAACATACTCTGCTTTTGAGAAAAGAGCACTCTTCTACTCTACTGTGTTTCCTATAGGGCCAGAACAGTGAGCTTGCCTAGAACATAAGAACTGTGCTTCCTACACACACGGGCCATATCTATTTCAACTCTGCTTAGGAAACTGACAAGAACAGTAGCTCCTCTTCAGTCCGATACACTGTACTTGCTGGGAACAGACATGAGTGCTATTTGCACTGTATAAGGCAATGGGAGCGCAATAGTGACTTTCCTTACCAGAAAACAACTCTTGCTCATAGGACCAGAAACAGCATGTGATTCAACTCCATTTAGTACTGGGAAACAAACGCTAGCTCGCCTTACAAGAAACACACTCTGCTTTTGAGAAAGAGCACTCTTCTACTCTACTGTGTTTCCTATAGGGCCAGAACAGTGAGCTTGCTCAGAACAAAAGCATTGTGCTTCCTACACACACGGTCATATCTAGTTCAATTCTGCTTAGGAACCTGACAAGAACAGTAGATCCTCTTCAGTCCAATACACTGTACTTGCTGGGAACAGACGCCAGTGCTATTTGTCCTGTGTATGGCAATGGCAGCGCAATAGTGACTCTTCTTACCATAAAACAACTCTTGCTTGCAGGACTAGAAACTGCATGTGACTCAACTCCATTTAGGACTGGGAAACAAACGCTTTCTCGCCTTACAAGAAACACACTCTTCTTTAGAGAAAAGTGTACTCTTCTACTCTACTGTGTTTCCTCTAAGGCTAGAACAGTGAGCTTCCTCAGAAGAAAAGAATTGTGCTTCCTTCACACGGGCCATATCTAGTTCAACTCTGCTTAGGAAACTGACAAGAACAGTAGCTCCTCTTCAGTTCGATACACTGTACTTGCTGGGAGGAGACTCGAGTGCTATTTGCACTGTGTATGGCAATGGGAGCGCAATAGTGACTTTCCTTACCAGAAAACAACTCTTGCTCGTTGGACCAGAAACTGCATGTGATTCAACTCCATTTAAGACTGGGAAACAAATGCTAGCTCGCCTTACATGAAACAAACTCTGATTTTGAGAAAAGAGCACTCTTCTACTCTACTGTGTTTCCTATGGGGTCCGAACAGTGAGCTTGCTCAGAACAAAAGAAATGTGCTTCCTCCACACATGGGCCATATCTAGTTCAACTCTGCTTAGGAAACTGACAAGAACAGTAGCTCCTCTTCAGTCCGATACACTGTACTTGCTGGGAACAGACATCAGTGCTATTTGCACTGTGTATGGCAATGAGAGCGCAGTAGTGACTTTCCTTACCAGAAAACAACTCTTGCTCTTAGGACCAGAAACTGCATGTGATTCAACTCCTTTTAGAACTGGGAAACAAACGCTAGCTCGCCTTACAAGAAACACACTCTGCTTTTGAGAAAAGAGCACTCTTCTATTCTACTGTGTTTCCTATGGGGTCCGAACAGTGAGCGTGCTCAGAACAAAAGAACTGTGCTTCCTACACACACAGGCCATATCTAGTTCAACTCTGCTAGGGAAACTGACAAGAACAGTATATCCTCTTCAGTCCAATACACCGTACTTGCTGCGAACAGACGCCAGTGCTTTTTGTCCTGTGTATGGCAATGGCAGCGCAATAGTGACTCTTCTTACCAGAAAACAACTCTTGCTCGTAGTACCGAAAATGCATGGGATTCAACTCCATTTAGGACTGCGAAACAAACGCTAGCTCACCTTACAAGAAACACACTCTGCTTTAGAGAAAAGAGCACTCTTCTACTCTACTGTGTTTCCTATAGGGCCAGCACAGTGAGCTTGCTCAGAACATAAGAACTGTGCATCCTTCACACACGGGCCATATCTAGTTCAACTGTGCTTAGGAAACTGACAAGAACAGTAGCTCCTCTTCAATCCGATACACTGTACTTGCAGGGGACAGACGCGAGTGCTATTTGTACTGTGTATTGCAATGGGAGCGCAATAGTGACTTTCCTTACCAGAAAACAACTCCTGCTTGTAAGACCAGAAACTGCATGTGATTCAACTCCATTTAGGACTGGGAAACAAACGCTAGCTCTCCTTACAAGAAACACACTCTGCTTTTGAAAAAAGAGCACTCTTCTACTCCACTGTGTTTCCTAAGGGGTATAAACAGTGAACTTGCTCAGAACAAAAGAACTGTGCTTCCTAAACACATGGATCATATCTAGTTCAACTCTGCTTAGGAAACTGACAAGAACAGTAGCTCCTTTTCAGTCCAATACACTGTACTTGCTGTGAAAAGACGTGAGTGCTATTTGCCCTGTGTATGGCAGTAGGAGCACAATAGTGTCTTTCCTTACCAGAAAACAACTCTTGCTCTTAGGACCAGAAACTGCATGTGATTCAACTCCATTTAGGACTAGGAAACAAATGCTAGCTCGCCTTACAAGAAACATACTCTGCTTTTGAGAAAAGAGCACTCTTCTACTCTACTGTGTTTCCTATAGGGCCAGAACAGTGAGCTTGCCTAGAACATAAGAACTGTGCTTCCTACACACACGGGCCATATCTATTTCAACTCTGCTTAGGAAACTGACAAGAACAGTAGCTCCTCTTCAGTCCGATACACTGTACTTGCTGGGAACAGACATGAGTGCTATTTGCACTGTATAAGGCAATGGGAGCGCAATAGTGACTTTCCTTACCAGAAAACAACTCTTGCTCATAGGACCAGAAACAGCATGTGATTCAACTCCATTTAGTACTGGGAAACAAACGCTAGCTCGCCTTACAAGAAACACACTCTGCTTTTGAGAAAGAGCACTCTTCTACTCTACTGTGTTTCCTATAGGGCCAGAACAGTGAGCTTGCTCAGAACAAAAGCATTGTGCTTCCTACACACACGGTCATATCTAGTTCAATTCTGCTTAGGAACCTGACAAGAACAGTAGATCCTCTTCAGTCCAATACACTGTACTTGCTGGGAACAGACGCCAGTGCTATTTGTCCTGTGTATGGCAATGGCAGCGCAATAGTGACTCTTCTTACCATAAAACAACTCTTGCTTGCAGGACTAGAAACTGCATGTGACTCAACTCCATTTAGGACTGGGAAACAAACGCTTTCTCGCCTTACAAGAAACACACTCTTCTTTAGAGAAAAGTGTACTCTTCTACTCTACTGTGTTTCCTCTAAGGCTAGAACAGTGAGCTTCCTCAGAAGAAAAGAATTGTGCTTCCTTCACACGGGCCATATCTAGTTCAACTCTGCTTAGGAAACTGACAAGAACAGTAGCTCCTCTTCAGTTCGATACACTGTACTTGCTGGGAGGAGACTCGAGTGCTATTTGCACTGTGTATGGCAATGGGAGCGCAATAGTGACTTTCCTTACCAGAAAACAACTCTTGCTCGTAGGACCAGAAACTGCATGTGATTCAACTCCATTTAAGACTGGGAAACAAATGCTAGCTCGCCTTACATGAAACAAACTCTGATTTTGAGAAAAGAGCACTCTTCTACTCTACTGTGTTTCCTATGGGGTCCGAACAGTGAGCTTGCTCAGAACAAAAGAAATGTGCTTCCTCCACACATGGGCCATATCTAGTTCAACTCTGCTTAGGAAACTGACAAGAACAGTAGCTCCTCTTCAGTCCGATACACTGTACTTGCTGGGAACAGACATCAGTGCTATTTGCACTGTGTATGGCAATGAGAGCGCAGTAGTGACTTTCCTTACCAGAAAACAACTCTTGCTCTTAGGACCAGAAACTGCATGTGATTCAACTCCTTTTAGAACTGGGAAACAAACGCTAGCTCTCCTTACAAGAAACACACTCTGCTTTTGAAAAAAGAGCACTCTTCTACTCCACTGTGTTTCCTAAGGGGTATAAACAGTGAACTTGCTCAGAACAAAAGAACTGTGCTTCCTAAACACATGGATCATATCTAGTTCAACTCTGCTTAGGAAACTGACAAGAACAGTAGCTCCTTTTCAGTCCAATACACTGTACTTGCTGTGAAAAGACGTGAGTGCTATTTGCCCTGTGTATGGCAGTAGGAGCACAATAGTGTCTTTTCTTACCAGAAAACAACTCTTGCTCTTAGGACCAGAAACTGCATGTGATTCAACTCCATTTAGGACTAGGAAACAAATGCTAGCTCGCCTTACAAGAAACATACTCTGCTTTTGAGAAAAGAGCACTCTTCTACTCTACTGTGTTTCCTATAGGGCCAGAACAGTGAGCTTGCCTAGAACATAAGAACTGTGCTTCCTACACACACGGGCCATATCTATTTCAACTCTGCTTAGGAAACTGACAAGAACAGTAGCTCCTCTTCAGTCCGATACACTGTACTTGCTGGGAACAGACATGAGTGCTATTTGCACTGTATAAGGCAATGGGAGCGCAATAGTGACTTTCCTTACCAGAAAACAACTCTTGCTCATAGGACCAGAAACAGCATGTGATTCAACTCCATTTAGTACTGGGAAACAAACGCTAGCTCGCCTTACAAGAAACACACTCTGCTTTTGAGAAAGAGCACTCTTCTACTCTACTGTGTTTCCTATAGGGCCAGAACAGTGAGCTTGCTCAGAACAAAAGCATTGTGCTTCCTACACACACGGTCATATCTAGTTCAATTCTGCTTAGGAACCTGACAAGAACAGTAGATCCTCTTCAGTCCAATACACTGTACTTGCTGGGAACAGACGCCAGTGCTATTTGTCCTGTGTATGGCAATGGCAGCGCAATAGTGACTCTTCTTACCATAAAACAACTCTTGCTTGCAGGACTAGAAACTGCATGTGACTCAACTCCATTTAGGACTGGGAAACAAACGCTTTCTCGCCTTACAAGAAACACACTCTTCTTTAGAGAAAAGTGTACTCTTCTACTCTACTGTGTTTCCTCTAAGGCTAGAACAGTGAGCTTCCTCAGAAGAAAAGAATTGTGCTTCCTTCACACGGGCCATATCTAGTTCAACTCTGCTTAGGAAACTGACAAGAACAGTAGCTCCTCTTCAGTTCGATACACTGTACTTGCTGGGAGGAGACTCGAGTGCTATTTGCACTGTGTATGGCAATGGGAGCGCAATAGTGACTTTCCTTACCAGAAAACAACTCTTGCTCGTAGGACCAGAAACTGCATGTGATTCAACTCCATTTAAGACTGGGAAACAAATGCTAGCTCGCCTTACATGAAACAAACTCTGATTTTGAGAAAAGAGCACTCTTCTACTCTACTGTGTTTCCTATGGGGTCCGAACAGTGAGCTTGCTCAGAACAAAAGAAATGTGCTTCCTCCACACATGGGCCATATCTAGTTCAACTCTGCTTAGGAAACTGACAAGAACAGTAGCTCCTCTTCAGTCCGATACACTGTACTTGCTGGGAACAGACATCAGTGCTATTTGCACTGTGTATGGCAATGAGAGCGCAGTAGTGACTTTCCTTACCAGAAAACAACTCTTGCTCTTAGGACCAGAAACTGCATGTGATTCAACTCCTTTTAGAACTGGGAAACAAACGCTAGCTCGCCTTACAAGAAACACACTCTGCTTTTGAGAAAAGAGCACTCTTCTATTCTACTGTGTTTCCTATGGGGTCCGAACAGTGAGCGTGCTCAGAACAAAAGAACTGTGCTTCCTACACACACAGGCCATATCTAGTTCAACTCTGCTAGGGAAACTGACAAGAACAGTATATCCTCTTCAGTCCAATACACCGTACTTGCTGCGAACAGACGCCAGTGCTTTTTGTCCTGTGTATGGCAATGGCAGCGCAATAGTGACTCTTCTTACCAGAAAACAACTCTTGCTCGTAGTACCGAAAATGCATGGGATTCAACTCCATTTAGGACTGCGAAACAAACGCTAGCTCACCTTACAAGAAACACACTGTGCTTTAGAGAAAAGAGCACTCTTCTACTCTACTGTGTTTCCTATGGGGTCCAAACAGTGAGCTTGCTCAGAACAAAAGAACTGTGCTTCCTACACACACGGACCATATCTAGTTCAACTCTGCTTAGGAAACTGACAAGAACAGAAGCACCTATCCAGTCCAATACACTGTACTTGCTGAGAACAGACGCGAGTGCTATTTGCACTGTGTATGGAAATGGGAGCGCAATAGTGACTTTCCTTACCAGAAAACAACTCTTGTTCGTAGGACCAGAAACTGCCTGTGATTCAACTCCATTTAGGACTAGGAAAAAAACGCTAGCTCACCTTACAAGAAACACACTCTGCTTTACAGAAAAGAGCACTCTTCTACTCTACTGTGTTTCCTATAGGTCCAGAACAGTGAGCTTGCTCAGAACATAAGAACTGTGCTTTCTACACACACGGGCCATATCTAGTTCAACTCTGCTAGGGAAACTGACAAGAACATTAGCTCCTCTTCAGTCCAATACACTGTACTTGCTGGGAACAGATGCGTGTGCTATTTGCACTGTGTATGGCAATAAAAGCACAATAGTGGCTCTTCTTACCAGAAAACAACTCTTGCTCGTAGGACCAGAAACTGCATGTGATTCCACTCCATTTAGGACTGGGAAACAAACGCTAGCTCGCCTTACAAGAAACACACTCTGCTTTAGGGAAAAGAGCACTCGTCTACTCTACTGTGTTTCCTATGGGGTCCAAACAATGAGCATGCTCAGAACAAAAGAACTGTGTTTACTACACACACGGACCATATCTAGTTCAACTCTGCTTAGGTGACTGAGAAGAACAGTAGCTCCTATTCAATCCAATATACTGTACTTACTGGGAAAAGACGCGAGGGCTATATGCCTTGTGTAGGGCAATGGGAGCGCAATAGTGACTTTCCTTACCAGAAAAAAACTCTTGTTCGTACGATCAGAAACTGCATGTGATTCAACTCCATTTAGGACTAGGAAACAAACGCTAGCTCGCCTTACAAGAAACACACTCTGATTTTGAGAAAATAGCACTCTTCTACTCTACTGTGTTTCCTATAGGGTCAGAACTGTGAGCTTGCTCAGAACATAAGAACTGTGTTTCCTACAAACATGGGCCATGTGGACTTCAACTCTGCTTAGGAAACTGACAAGAACAGTAGCTCCTCTTCAGTCCAATACACTGTACTTGCTGGGAACAGGCCCGAGAGATATTTGCACTGTGTATGGCAAGGGGAGCGCAATAGTGACTTTCCTTACCAGAAAACAACTCTTGCTCCTGGGACCAGAAACTGCACGTGATTCAACTCCATTTAGGACTGGGAAACAAACGCTTGCTCGCCTTACAAGAAACACACTCTGCTTTTGAGGAAAGAGCACTCTTCTACTCTACTGTGTTTTCTATAGTGCCAGAAGAGTGAGCTTGCTCAGAACGAAAGCATTGTGCTTCCTACACACACGGTCATATCTAGTTCAATTCTGCTTAGGAACCTGACAATAACAGTAGATCCTCTTCAGTCCAATACACTGTACTTGCTGGGAACAGACGCCAGGGCTGTTTGTCCTGTGTATGGCAATGGCAGCGCAATAGTGACTCTTCTTACCATAAAACAACTCTTGCTCGTAGGACTAGAAACTGCATGTGACTCAACTCCATTTAGGACTGGGAAACAAACGCTAGCTCGCCTTACAAGAAACACACTCTGCTTTTGAGAAAAGAGCACTCTTCTACTCTACTGTGTTTCCTATAGGGCCAGAACAGTGAGCTTGCTCAGAACAAAAGAACTGTGCTTCCTACACACGGGCCATATCTAGTTCAACTCTTCTTAGGAAACTGACAAGAACAGTAGCTCCTCTTCAGTCCAATACACTGTACTTTCTGGGAGGAGATGCGAGTGCTATTTGCACTGTGTATGGCAATGGGAGCGCAATAGTGACTTTACTTACCAGAAAACAACTCTTGCTCATAGGACCAGAAACTGCATGTGATTCAACTCCATTTAGGACTGTGAAACAAATGCTAGCTCGCCTTAAATGAAACACACTCTGCTTTTGAGAAAATAGCACTCTTCTACTCTACTGTGCTTCCTATGGGGTCCGAACAGTGAGCTTGCTCAGAACAAATGAACTGTGCTTCCTACACACGGCCATATCTAGTTCAAGTCTGCTTAGGAACCTGAAAAGAACAGTAGATCCTCTTCAGTCCAATACACTGTACTTGCTGCGAACAGACGCCAGTGCTATTTGTCCTGTGTATGGCAATGGCAGCGCAATAGTGAGTCTTCTTACCAGAAAACAACTCTTGCTCGTAGTACCAGAAACTGCATGGGATTCAACTCCATTTAGGACTGGGAAACAAACGCTAGCTCTCCTTACAAGAAACACACTCTGCTTTAGAGAAAAGAGCACTCTTCTGCTCTACTGTGTTTCCTATAGGGCCAGAACAGTGAGCTTGCTCAGAACAAAAGAACTGTGCTTCCTACACACACGGGCGATATCTAGTTCAACTCTGCTTAGGAAACTGACAAGAACAGTAGCTACTCTTCAGTCCAATACACTGTACTTGCTGGGAACAGATGCGAGGGCTATTTGCACTGTGTATGGCAAAGGGAGCGCAATAGTTACTCTTCTTACCAGAAAACAACTCTTGCTCGGAGGACGAAAAATTGCATTTGATTCAACTCCATTTAGGACAGGGAAACAAACCAAAGCTCGCCTTACAAGAAACACACTCTGCTTTTGAGAAAAGAGCACTCTTCTACTCTACTGTGTTTCCTATGGGGTCCGAACAGTGAGCTTGCTGAGAACTAAAGAACTGTGCTTCCTACACACACGGGCCATATCTAGTTCAACTCTGCTTAGGAAACTCAGAAGAACAGTAGCTCCTCTTCAGTCCAATACACTGTACTTGCTGGGAACAGACGTGAGGGCTATTTGCACTGTGAATGGCAAAGGAAGCGCAATAGTGACTCTTCTTACCAGAAAACAACTCTTGCTCTTAGGACCAGAAACTGCATATGATTCAGCTCCATTTAGGACTGGGAAACAAAGCCTAGCTCGCCTTACAAGAAACACACTCTGCTTTTTAGAAAAGAGCACTCTTCTACTCTACTGTGTTTCCTATAGGGCCAGAACAGTGAGCTTGCTCAGAACAAAAGAACTGTGCTTCCTACACACACGGGCGATATCTAGTTCAACTCTGCTTTGGAAACTGACAAGAACAGTAGCTCCTCTTCAGTCCAATACACTGTACTTGCTGGGAACAGACACCAGTGCGATTTGCACTGTGTACGGCAATGGGACCGCAATAGTGACTCTTCTTACCAGAAAACAACTCTTGCTCGTAGGACCAGAAACTCCATGTGATTCAACTCCATTTAGGACTTGGAAACAAACACTTGCTCGCCTTACAAGAAACACATTCTGCTTTTGACAAAAGAGCACTCTTCTACTATACTGTGTTTCCTGTAGTGCCAGAATAGTGAGCTTGCTCAGAACAAAAGAACTGTGCTTCCTACACACGGGCCATATCTAGTTCAACTCTGCTTAGGAAACTGACAAGAACAGTAGCTCCTCTTCAGTCCAATACACTGTACTTGCTCGGAACAGATGCCAGGGCTATTTGCACTGTGTATGGCAAAGGGAGCACAATAGTGACTCTTCTAACCAGAACACAACTCTTGCTCGTAGGACCAGAAACTGCATGTGTATTTGAACTCCATTTAGGACTGAAAAAAAAACGCTAGCTTGCCTTACAAGAAACACACTATGCTTTTCAGAAAAGAGCACTCTTCTACTCTACTGTGTTTCCTATGTGGTTTGAAGAGTGAGCTTGCTCAGAACAAAAGAACTGTGCTTCCTTCACACACGGGCCATATCTAGTTCAACTCTGCTTAGGAAACTGACAAGAGCAATAGCTCCTCTTCAGTCCAATACACTGTACTTCCTGGAAACAGACACGAGTGCTATTTGTACTGTGTATGTCAATGGGAGCACAATAGTTACTCTTCTTACCAAAAAACAACTCTTGCTCGTAGGACCAGAAACTGCATGTGATTCAACTCCATTTAGGACTGGGAAACAAACGCTAGCTCGGCTTACAAGAAACACACTCTGCTTTTGAGAAAAGAGCACTCTTCTACACTACTGTGTTTCCTATAGGGCCAGAACAGTGAGCTTTTTCAGAACAAAAGAACTGTGCTTCCTACACACATGGGCCATATCTAGTTCAATTCTGCTTAGGAAACTGACAAGAACAGTAGCTCCTCTTCAGTCCAATACACTGTACTTGTTGGGAACAGACGCGAGTGCTATTTGCATTATGTATGGCAAAGGGAGCGCAATAGTGACTCTTCTTACCAGAAAACAATTCTTGCTCTTAAGACCAGAAACTGCATGTGTATTTCAACTCCATTTAAAACTGGGAAACAAATGCTAGCTCGCCTTACAAGAAACACACTCTGCTTTTGAGAAAAGAGCACTCTTCTACTCTACTGTGTTTCCTATGGGGTTCAAACAGTGAGCTTGCTCAGAAAAAAAGGACTGTGCTTAATACACACACGGGCCATATCTAGTTCAACTCTGCTTAGGAAACTGACAAGAACAGTAGCTCCTCTTCAGACCAATACACTGTACTTGCGTTAAACAAACGCGAGTGCTATTTGTACTGTGTATGGCAAAGGGAGCGCAATAGTTACTCTTCTTACCAGAAAACAACTCTTGCTCAGAGGACGAAAAACTGCATTTGATTCAACTCCATTTAGGACAGGGAAACAAACCAAAGCTCGCCTTACAAGAAACACACTCTGCTTTTGAGAAAAGAGCACCTGTCTACTCTACTGTGTTTCCTATGGGGTTCAAACAGTGAGCTTGCTCAGAACAAAAGAACTGTGCTTCCTAAACACATGGGCCATATCTAGATCCACTCTGCTTAGGAAACTGACAAGAACAGTAGCACCTCTTCAGTCCAATACACTGTACTTGATGGAAACAGAAGCGAGTGCTATTTGTACTGTGTATGGCAATGGGAGCACAATAGTGACTCTTCTTACCAGAAAACAACTCTTGCTCGTAGGACCAAAAACTGCATTTGATTCAACTCCATTTAGGACTGGGAAACAAACGCTAGCTCGCCTTACAAGAAACACACTCTGCTTTTGAGAAAAGAGCACTCTTCTCTTCTAGTGTGTTTCCTATAGGGCCAGAACAGTGAGCTTGCTCAGAACAAAAGAACTGTGCTTCCTACACACACGGGCCATATCTAGATCAATTCTGCTTAGGATACTGACAAGAACAGTAGCTCCTCATCAGTCCAATACACTGTAATTGCTGGGAACAGACGCGAGTGCTATTTGCACTGTGTATGTCAAAGGGAGCACAAAAGTGACTCTTCTTACCAGAAAACAACTCTAGCTCATAGGACCAGAAACTGCATGTGTATTTGAACTCCATTTAGGACTGGGAAACAAATGCTAGCTCGCCTTACAAGAAACACACTCTGCTTTTGAGAAAAGAGCATTCTTCTACTCTACTGTGTTTCCTATAGGGCCAGCACAGTGAGCTTGATCAGAACAAGAGAACTGTGCTTCCTACAAACACGGCCATATCTCGTTCAATTCTTATTAGGAAACTGACAAGAACAGTACCTCCTCTTCAGTCCAATACACTGTACTTGCTGGGAACAGACGCGAGTGCTATTTGCACTGTGTATGGCAATGGGAGCACAATAGTGACTTTCCTTACCAGAAAACAACTCTTGCTCGTAGGACCTGAAACTGATGGGTTTCAACTCCATTTAGCACTGGGAAACAAACGCTAGCTCGCCTTACAAGAAACACACTCTGCTTTTGAGGAAAGAGCACGCTTCTACTCTACTGTGTTTCCTATAGGGCCAGAACAGTGAGTTTTCTGAGTACAAAGAACTGTGCTTCCTACACACATGGGCCATATCTAGTTCAACTCTGCTTAGGAACCTGACAAGAACAGTAGATCCTCTTCAGTCCAATACAATGTACATGCTGGGAACAGAAGCCAGAGCTATTTGCCCTGTGTATGACAATGGGAGCGCAATAGTGACTCTTCTTACCAGAAAACAACTCTTGCTTGTAGGACCAGAAACTGCATGTGATTCAACTCCAATTAGGACTGGGAAACAAACGCTAGCTCACCTTACAAGAAACACACTCTGCTTTTGAGAAAAGAGCACTCTTCTACTCTACTGTGTTACCTATAGGGCCAGAACAGTGAGCTTGCTCAGAAGAAAAGAACTGTGCTTCCTACACACACGGGCCATGTCTAGTTCAACTCTGCTTAGGAAACTGACGAGAACAGTAGCTCCTCTTCAGTCCAATACCCTGTACTTGCTGGGAACATACGCGAGTGCTATTTGCACTGTGTACAGCAATGGGAGCGCAATAGTTACTCTTCTTACCACAAAACAACTCTTGCTCGTAGGACCAGAAACTGAATGTCATTCAACTCCATTTAGGACTGGGAAAAAAACGCTAGCTCGCCTTACAAGAAACATACTCTTCTTTTTGAGGAAAGTGCACTCTTCAACTCTACTGTGTTTTCTATGGGGTCCGAACAGTGAGCTTGCTGAGAACAAAAGAACTGTGCTTCCTACACACTCACGCCATATCTAATTCAACTCTTTTTGGAAAATGACAAGAACAGTAGGGCCTCTTCAGCCCAATACACTCTGCTTGCTGGGAAAAGATGCGAGTGCTATTTGCACTGTGTATGGCAATGGGAGGAAAATAGTGATTTTCCTTACGAGAAAACAACTCTTGCGTGTAGGACCAAAAACTACATGTGATTCAACTCCATTTAGAACTTGGAAACAAACGCTAGCTCGCCTTACAAGAAACACACTCTGCTTTTGAGAAAACAGCACTCTTCTACTCTACTGTGTTTCCTATAGCGCCAGAACAGTGAGCTTGCTCAGAACAAAAGAACTGAGCTTCCTACACACGGCCATATCTAGTTCAATTCTGCTTAGGAAACTGACAAGAACAGTAGATCCTCTTCAGTCCAATACACTGTACTTGCTGGAACAGACGCCAGTGCTATTTGCACAATGTATGACAATGGGAGCGCAATAGTGACTCTTCTTACCACAAACCAATTCTTGCTCGTAGGACCAGAACCTGCATGTGATTCAACTCCATTTAGGATTGGGAAACAAACGCTAGCTCGCCTTACAAGAAACACATTCTGCTTTTGAGAATAAGGCACACATCTACTCTACTGTGTTTCCTATGGGGTCCAAACAGTGAGCTTGCTCAGAACAGAAGAACTGTGCTTCCTACACACACGGGTCATATCTAGTTCAACTCTGCTTAGGAAACTGACAAGAACAGTAACTCCTCTTCAGTCCAATACACTGTAGTTGCTGGGAACAGACGCGAGTGCTATTTGCACTGTGTATGGCAAAAGGAGCACAATAGTGACTTTCCTTACCAGAAAACACCTCTTGCTCATATGACCTGAAACTGATGGGTTTCAACTCCATTTAGCACTGGGAAACAAACGCTAGCTCGCCTTACAAGAAACACACTCTGCTTTTGAGAAAAGAGCACTCTTCAACTCTACTGTGTTTTCTATGGGGTCCGAATTGTGAGCTTGCTGAGAACAAAAGAACTGTGCTTCCTACACACTCGCGCCATATCCAATTCAACTCCGCTAAGGAAAATGACAAGAACAGTAGCTCCTCTTCAGCCCAATACACTGTACTTGCTGGGAACAGACGCCAGTGCTATTTGCCCTGTGTATGACAATGGGAGCGCAACAGTTACTCTTACTACCAGAATAAACTCTTGCTCGTCGGACCAGAAACTGCATGTTATTTAACTCCATTTAGGACTGGGAAACAAACGCTAGCTCGCCTTACAAGAAACACACTCTGCTTTTGATTAAAGAGCACTCTTCTACTCTACTGTGTTTTCCATGGGGTCCGAACAGTGAGCTTGCTGAGAACAAAAGAACTGTGCTTCCTACACACACGGGCCATATCTAGTTCAACTCTGCTTAGGAAACTGACAAGAACAGTAGCTCCTCTTCAGTCCAATACACTGTACTTGCTGGGAACAGACGCAAGGGCTGTTTGCACTATGTATGGCAAAGGGAGCGCAATAGTGACTCTTCTAACCAGAAAACAACACTTGCTCGTAGTACCAGAAACTGCATGTGTATTTGAACTCCATTTAGGACTGGGAAACAAATGCTAGCTCGCCTTACAAGAAACACACTCTGCTTTTGAGAAAAGAGCACCTGTCTACTCTACTGTGTTTCCTATGGGGTTCAAACAGTGAGCTTGCTCAGAACAAAAGAACTGTGCTTCCTAAACACATGGGCCATATCTAGTTCAACTCTGCTTAGGAAACTGACAAGAACAGTAGCTCCTCTTCAGTCCAATACACTGTACTTGCTGGAAACAGAAGCGAGTGCTATTTGTACTGTGTATGGCAATGGGAGCGCAATAGTGACTCTTCTTACCAGAAAACAACTCTTGCTCATAGGACCAAAAACTGCATTTGATTCAACTCCATTTAGGACTGGGAAACAAACGCTAGCTCGCGTTACAAGAAACATACTCTGCTTTTGAGAAAAGAGCACTCTTCTATTCTAGTGTGTTTCCTATAGGGCCAGAACAGTGAGTTTGCTCAGAACAAAAGAACTGTGCTTCCTACACACACGGGCCATATCTAGTTCAATTCTGCTTGGGATCCTGACAAGAACAGTAGCTCCTCTTCAGTCCAATACACTGTAATTGCTGGGAACAGATGCGAGTGCTATTTGCACTGTGTATGTCAAAGGGAGCACAAAAGTGACGCTTCTTACCAAAAAACAACTCTAGCTCATAGGACCAGAAACTGCATGTGTATTTGAACTCCATTTAGGACTGGGAAACAAATGCTAGCTCGCCTTACAAGAAACACACTCTGCTTTTGAGAAAAGAGCACTCTTCTACTCTACTGTGTTTCCTATAGGGCCAGAACAGTGAGCTTGATCAGAACAAAAGAACTGTGCTTCCTACAAACACGGCCATATCTCGTTCAATTCTTATTAGGAAACTGACAAGAACAGTAGATCCTCTTCAGTCCAATACACTGTACATGCTGGGAAACGACGCCAGTGATATTTGCCCTGTGTATGACAATGGGAGCACAATAGTGACTCTTCTTACCAGAAAACATCTCTTGCTCATAGGACCAGAAACTGCATGTGATTCAACTCCATATGGGACTGGGAAAAAAAATCCTAGCTCGCCTTACAAGAAACACAATCTGCTTTTGAGAAAAGAGCACTCTTCTACTCTACTGTGTTTCCTATAGGGCCAGAACAGTGAGCTTGATCAGAACAAGAGAAATGTGCTTCCTACACACACGGCCATATCTAGTTCAATTCTTATTAGGAAACTGACAAGAACAGTAGATCCTCTTCAGTCCAATACACTGTACATGCTGAGAGACGACGCAAGTGATAATTGCCCTGTGTATGACAATGGGAGCACAATAGTGACTCTTCTTACCAGAAAACATCTCTTGCTCGTAGGACCAGAAACTGCATGTGATTCAACTCCATTTAGGACTGGGAAAAAAACGCTAGCTCGCCTTACAAGAAACCCACTCTGCTTTTGAGAAAAGAGCACTCTTCTACTCTACTGTGTTTCCTATGGTGTCCAAACAGTGAGCTTGCTCAGAACAAAAGAACTGTCCTTCCCACACACACGGGCCATATCTAGTTCAACTCTGCTTAGGAAACTGACAAGAACAGTAGCTCCTCTTCAGGCCAATACACTGTACTTGCTGGGAACAGACACCAGTGCTATTTGCAGTGTGTATGGCAATGGGAGCGCAATAGTGACTCTTCTTACCAGAAAACAGCTCTTGCTCGTAGGACCAGAAACTGCATGTGATTCAACTCCATTTAGGACTGGGAAACAAAGGCTAGCTCACCTTACAAGAAACACACTCTGCTTTTGAGAAAAGAGCACTCTTCTACTCTACTGTGTTTTCTAAGGGGTCCGAACAGTGAGCTTGCTCAGAACAAAAGAACTGTGCTTCCTACACACACGGCCATATCTAGTTCAATTCTGCTTAGGAACCTGACAAGAACAGTAGATCCTCTTCAGGCCAATAAACTGTATATGCTGGGAACCGACGCCAATGCTATTTGCCCTGTGTATGACATTGGGAGCACAATAGTGACTTTCCTTACCAGAAAAAACTCTTGCTCGTAGGACCAGAAACTGCATGTGATTCAACTCCATTTAGGACTGGGAAACAAACGCTAGCTCGCCTTACGAGAAACACACTCTGCTTTTGAGGAAAGAGCACTTTTCTACTCTACTGTGTTTCCTATTGGGCCAGAACAGTGAGCTTGCTGAGAATAAAAAAACTGTGCTTCCTACCCACACGGGCCATATCTAGTTCAACTCTGCTTAGGAACCTGACAAGAACAGTAGATCCTCTTCAGTAGAATACACTGTACATGCTGGGAACAGACGCCAGTGCTATTTGCCCTTTGTATGGCAAAGGGAGCGCAATAGTGACTCTTCTAACCAGAAAACCACTCTTGCTCGTAGGACCAGAAACTGCATGTGTACTTCAAGTCCATTTAGGACTGGGAAACAAATGCTAGCTCGCCTTACAAGAAACACACTCTGCTTTTGAGAAAAGAGCACTCTTCTCCTATACTGTGTTTCCTACAGGATCCCAACAGTGTGCTTTCTCAGAACAAAAGAACTGTGCTTCCTACACACACGGGCCATATCTAGTTCAACTCTGCTTAGGAAACTGACAAGAACAGTAGTTCCTCTTCAGTCCAATACACTGTTCTTGCGGGGAACAGACGCGAGTGATATTTGCACTGTGCATGGCAATTGGAGCACAATAGTGACTCGTCTTACCAGAAAACAACTCTTGCTCATAGGACAAAAAAACTGCATGCGACTCAACTCCATTTAGGACGTGGAAACAAACGCTAGCTCGCCTTCCAAGAAACACACTCTGCTTTTGAGAAAAGAGCACTCTTCTACTCTACTGTGTTTCCTATGTGTTCCGAACAGTGAGCTTGATCAGAACAAAAAAACTTTGCTTCATACACACACGGCCATATCTAGTTCAAGTCTGCTTAGGAACCTGACAAGAACAGTAGATCCTCTTCAATCCAATACACTGTACTTGCTGGGAACAGACGCCAGTGCTATTTGTCCTGTGTATGGCAATGGCAGCGCAATAGTGACTCTTCTTACCAGAAAACAACTCTTGCTTGTAGGACCAGAAACTGCATGTGATTCAACTCCATTTAGGACTGGGAAACAAACTCTAGCTCGCTTTACAAGAAACACACTCTGCTTTTTAGAAAAGAGCACTCTTCTACTCTACTGTGTTTCCTATAGGGCCAGAACAGTGAGCTTGCTCAGAAAAAACGAACTGTGCTTCCTACACACACAGGCCATATCTAGTTCAACTCTGCTTAGGAAAATGAGAAGAACAGTAGCTCCTCTACAGTCCAATACACTGTACTTGCTTGGAACAGACGGGAGGGCTATTTGCATTGTATGTCAACGGGATTGCAATAGTGACTTTCCTTACCAGAAAACAACTCTTGTTCGTAAAATCAGAAACTGCATCTGACTCAACTCCATTTAGGACGTGGAAACAAATGCTAGCTTGCCTTCCAAGAAACAAACTCTGCTTTTGAGAAAAGAGCACTCTTCTACTCTACTGTGTTTCCTATGGGGTCCGAACAGTGAGCTTGCTCAGAACAAAAAAACTGGACTTCCTACACACACCGCCATATCTAGTACAAGTCTGCTTAAGGATCTGACAAGAACAGTATATCCTCTTCAGTCCAATACACTGTACTTGCTGCGAACAGACGCCAGTGCTATTTGTCCTGTGTATGGCAATGGCAGCGCAATAGTGACTCTTCTTACCAGAAAACAACTCTTGTTCGTAGTACCAGAAACTGCTTGGGATTCAACTCCATTTAGGACTGGGAAACAAATGCTAGCTGTCCTTACAAGAAACACACTCTGCTTTAGAGAAAAGAGCATTCTTCTACTCTACTGTGTTTCCTATGGGGTCCAAACAGTGAGCTTGCTCAGAACAAAAGAACTGTGCTTCCTACACACACGGACCATATCTAGTTAAACTCTGCTTAGGAAACTGACAAGAACAGTAGCACCTATTGAGTCCAATACACTGTACTTGCTGGGAACAGACGCGATTGCTATTTGCACTGTGTATCGCAATGGGAGCGCGATAGTGACTTTCCTTACCAGAAAACAACTCTTGTTCGTAGGACCAGAAACTGCATGTGATTCAACTCCATTTAGGACTAGGAAACAAACGCTAGCTCGCCTTACAAGAAACACACTCTGCTTTAGAGAAAAGAGCACTCTTCTACTCTATTGTGTTTCCTATAGGGCCAGAACAGTGAGCTTGCTCAGAACATAAGAACTGTGCTTCCTTCACACACGGGCCATATCTAGTTCAACTCTGCTTAGGAAACTGACAAGAACAGTAGCTCCTCTTCAGTCCGATACACTGTACTTGCGGGGAGCAGACGCGAGTGCTATTTGCACTGTGTATGGCAATTGGAGCACAATAGTGACTCGTCTTACCAGAAAACAACTCTTGCTCGTAGGACAAAAACTGCATGTGACTCAACTCCATTTAGGACGTGGAAACAAACGCTAGCTCGCCTTCCAAGAAACAAACGCTGCTTTTGAGAAAAGAGCACTCTTCTACTCTTCTGTGTTTCCTATGTGTTCCGAAGAGTGAGCTTGCTCAGAACAAAAAAACTATGCTTCCTACACACACGGCCATATGTAGTTCAAGTCTGATTAGGAACCTGACAAGAACAGTAGATCCTCTTCAAACCAATACACTGTACTTGCTGGGAACAGACGCCAGTGCTATTTGTCCTGTGTATGGCAATGGCAGCGCAATATTGACTCTTCGAACCAGAAAACAACTCTTGCTTGTAGGACCAGGAACTGCATTCGATTCAACTCCATTTAGGACTGGGAAACAAACATTAGCTCGCCTTACAAGAAACACACTCTGCTTTTGAAAAAAGAGCACTCTTCTACTCCACTGTGTTTTCTATGGGGTATAAACAGTGAGCTTGCTCAGAACAAATGAACTGTGCTTCCTACACACATGGACCATATCTAGTTCAACTCTGCTTAGGAAACTGACAAGAACAGTAGCTCCTCTTCAGTCCGATACACTGTACTTGCTGGGAACAGACGCGAGTACTATTTGCACTCTGTATGGCAATGGGAGCACAATAGTGACTTTCCTTACCAGAAAACAACTCTTGCTCGTAGGACCAGAAACTGCATGTGATTCAACTCCATTTAGGACTGGGGAACAAACGGTAGCTCGCCTGACAAGAAACACACTCTGCTTTTGAGAAAAGAGCACTCTTCTACTCTACTGTGTTTCCTACATTGTCCGAACAGTGTGCTTGCTCAGAACAAAAGAACTGTGCTTCCTACACACACGGGCCATATCTATTTCAACTCTGCTTAGGAAACTGACAATAACAGTAGCTCCTCTTCAGTCCAATACATGTACTTGCTGGGAACAGACGCGAGTGCTATTTGCACTGTGTATGGCAATTGGAGCACAATAGTGACTCGTCTTACCAGAAAACAACTCTTACTCTTAGGACAAAAACTGCATGTGACTCAACTCCATTTAGGACGTGGAAACAAACGCTAGCTTGCCTTCCAAGAAACAAACTCTGCTTTTGAGAAAAGAGCACTCTTCTACTCTACTGTGTATTCTATGGGGTCCGAACAGTGAGCTTGCTCAGAACAAAAAAACTGGGCTTCCTACATACACGGCCATATGTAGTTCAAGTCTGCTTAAGGATCTGACAAGAACAGTATATCCTCTTCAGTCCAATACACTGTACTTGCTGCGAACAGACGCCAGTGCTATTTGTCCTGTGTATGGCAATGGCAGCGCAATAGTGACTCTTCTTACCAGAAAACAACTCTTGTTCGTAGTACCAGAAACTGCATGGGATTCAACTCCATTTAGGACTGGGAAACAAATGCTAGCTGTCCTTACAAGAAACACACTCTGCTTTAGAGAAAAGAGCATTCTTCTACTCTACTGTGTTTTCTATGGGGTCCAAACAGTGAGCTTGCTCAGAACAAAAGAACTGTGCTTCCTACACACACGGACCATATCTAGTTAAACTCTGCTTAGGAAACTGACAAGAACAGTAGCACCTATTGAGTCCAATACACTGTACTTGCTGGGAACAGACACGATTGCTATTTGCACTGTGTATCGCAATGGGAGCGCAATAGTGACTTTCCTTACCAGAAAACAACTCTTGATCGTAGGACCAGAAACTGCATGTGATTCAACTCCATTTAGGACTAGGAAACAAACGCTAGCTCGCCTTACAAGAAACACACACTGCTTTAGAGAAAAGAGCACTCTTCTACTCTATTGTGTTTCCTATAGGGCCAGAACAGTGAGCTTGCTCAGAACATAAGAACTGTGCTTCCTTCACACACAGGCCATATCTAGTTCAACTCTGCTTAGGAAACTGACAAGAACAGTAGCTCCTCTTCAGTCCGATACACTGTACTTGCAGGGAGCAGACGCGAATGCTATTTGCACTGTGTATGGCAATTGGAGCACAATAGTGACTCGTCTTACCAGAAAACAACTCTTGCTCGTAGGACAAAAACTGCATGTGACTCAACTCCATTTAGGACGTGGAAACAAACGCTAGCTCGCCTTCCAAGAAACAAACGCTGCTTTTGAGAAAAGAGCCCTCTTCTACTCTTCTGTGTTTCCTATGTGTTCCAAAGAGTGAGCTTGCTCAGAACAAAAAAACTATGCTTCCTACACACACGGCCATATCTAGTTCAAGTCTGATTAGGAACCTGACTAGAACAGTAGATCCTCTTCAAACCAATACACTGTACTTGCTGGGAACAGACGCCAGTGCTATTTGTCCTGTGTATGGCAATGGCAGCGCAATAGTGACTCTTCTTACCAGAAAACAACTCTTGCTTGTAGGACCAGGAACTGCATGCGATTCAACTCCATTTAGGACTGGGAAACAAACATTAGCTCGCCTTACAAGAAACACACTCTGCTTTTGAAAAAAGAGCACTCTTCTACTCCACTGTGTTTTCTATGGGGTATAAACAGTGAGCTTGCTCAGAACAAAAGAACTGTGCTTCCTACACACACGGGCCATATCTAGTTCAACTCTGCTTAGGAAACTGACAATAACAGTAGCTCCTCTTCAGTCCAATACACTGTACTTGCTGGGAACAGACGCGAGTGCTATTGGCACTGTGTATGGCAATTGGAGCACAATAGTGACTCGTCTTACCAGAAAACTACTCTTGCTCTTAGGACAAAAACTGCATGTGACTCAACTCCATTTAAGACGTGGAAACAAACGCTAGCTCGCCTTCCAAGAAACAAACTCTGCTTTTGAGAAAAGAGCACTCTTCTACTCTACTGTGTTTCCTATGGGGTCCGAACAGTGAGCTTGCTCAGAACAAAAAAACTGTGCTTCCTACACACACGGCCATATCTAGTTCAAGTCTGATTAGGAACCTGACAAGAACAGTAGATCCTCTTCAAACCAATACACTGTACTTGCTGGGAACAGACACCAGTGCTATTTGTCCTGTGTATGGCAGTGGCAGCGCAATAGTGACTCTTCTTACCAGAAAACAACTCTTGCTTTTAGGACCAGGAACTGCATGTGATTCAACTCCATTTAGGACTAGGAAACAAATGTTAGCTCGCCTTACAAGAAACACACTCTGCTTTTGAGAAAAGAGCACTCTTCTACTCTACTGTGTTTCCTATGGGGTCCAAACATTGAGCTTGCTCAGAACAAAAGAACTGTGCTTCCTACACACACGGACCATATCTAGTTCAACTCTGCTTAGGAAACTGACAAGAACAGTAGCACCTATTGAGTCCAATACACTGTACTTGCTCTGAACAGAAGCGATTGCTATTTGCACTGTGTATCGCAATGGGAGCGTAATAGTGACTTTCATTACCAGAAAACAACTCTTGTTCGTAGAACCAGAAACTGCATTAGATTCAACTCCATTTAGGACTAGGAAACAAACGCTAGCTCGCCTTACAAGAAACACACTCTGCTTTCGAGAAAAGAGCACTCTTCTACTCTACTGTGTTTTTTATAGGGCCAGCACAGTGAGCTTGCTCAGAACATAAGAACTGTGCTTCCTTCACACACGGGCCATATCTAGTTCAACTCTGCTTAGGAAACTGACAAGAACAGTAGCTCCTCTTCAGTCCGATACACGGTACTTGCAGGGGACAGACGCGAGTGCTATTTGCACTGTGTATGGCAATGGGAGCGCAATAGTGACTTTCCTTACCAGAAAACAACTCTTGCTCATAGGACCAGAAACAGCATGTGATTCAACTCCATTTAGTACTGGGAAACAAACGCTAGCTCGCCTTACAAGAAACACACTCTGCTTTTGAGAAAAGAGCACTCATCTACTCTACTGTGTTTCCTATAGGGCCAGAACAGTGAGCTTGCTCAGAACAAAAGGATTGTGCTTCCTACACACACGGTCATATCTAGTTCAATTCTGCTTAGAAACCTGACAAGAACAGTAGCTCCTCTTCAGTCCAATACACTGTACTTGCTGGGAACAGACGCCAGTGCTATTTGTCCTGTGTATGGCAATGGCAGCGCAATAGTGACTCTTCTTAACATAAAACAACTCTTGCTTGTAGGACTAGAAACTGCATGTGACTCAACTCCATTTAGGACTGGGAAACAAACGCTTTCTCGCCTTACAAGAAACACACTCTTCTTTAGAGAAAAGTGTACTCTTCTACTCTACTGTGTTTCCTATAGGGCTAGAACAGTGAGCTTGCTCAGAAGAAAAGAATTGTGCTTCCTACACACAGGCCATATCTAGTTCAACTCTGCTTAGGAAACTGACAAGAACAGTAGCTCCTCTTCAGTTCGATACACTGTACTTGTTGGGAGGAGACTCGAGTGCTATTTGCACTGTGTATGGCAATTAGAGCTCAATAGTGACTTTCCTTACCAGAAAACAACTCTTGCTCGTAGGACCACAAACTGCATGTGATTCAACGCCATTTAGGACTGGGAAACAAACGCTAGCTCGCCTTCCAAGAAACACACTCTGCTTTTGAGAAAAAAGCACTCTTCTACTCTACTGTGTTAGCTATGGGGTCCGAACAGTGAGCTTGCTCAGAACAAAAAAACTGTGCTTCCTACACACACGGCCATATCTAGTTCAAATCTGCTTAGGAACCTGACAAGAACAGTAGATCCTCTTCAGTCCAATACACTGTACTTGCTGGGAACAGACGCCAGTGCTATTTGTCCTGTGTATGGCAATGGCAGCGCAATAGTGACTCTTCTTACCAGAAAACAACTCTGCTCGTAGTACCAGAAACTGCATGGGATTCAACACCATTTAGGACTGCGAAACAACGCTAGCTCGCCTTACAAGAAACACACTCTGCTTTAGAGAAAAGAGCACTCTTCTACTCCACTGTGTTTCCTATGGGGTATAAACAGTGAGCTTGCTCAGAACAAAAGAACTGTGATTCCTACACACATGGACCATATCTAGTTCAACTCTGCTTAGGAAACTGACAAGAACAGTAGCTCCTCTTCAGTCCGATACACTGTACTTGCTGGGAACAGATGCGAGGACTATTTGCACTCTGTATGGCAATAGCAGCACAATAGTGACTTTCCTTACCAGAAAACAACTCTTGCTCGTAGGACCAGAAACTGCATGCGATTCAACTCCATTTAGGACTGGGGAACAAACGGTAGCCCGCCTTACAAGAAACACACTCTGCTTTTGAGAAAAGAGCACTCTTCTCCTCTACTGTGTTTCCTACATTGTCCGAACAGTGTGCTTGCTCAGAACAAAAGAACTGTGCTTCCTACACACACGGGCCATATCTAGTTCAACTCTGCTTAGGAAACTGACAAGAACAGTAGCTCCTCTTCAGTCCAATACACTGTACTTGCTGGGAACAGACGCGAGTGCTATTTGCACTGTGTATGGCAATTGGAGCACAATAGTGACTCGTCTTACCAGAAAACAACTCTTGCTCTTAGGACAAAAACTGCATGTGACTCAACTCCATTTAAGACGTGGAAACAAACGCTAGCTCGCCTTCCAAGAAACAAACTCTGCTTTAGAGAAAAGAGCACTCTTCTACTCTACTGTGTTTCCTATGCATTCCGAACAGTGAGCTTGCTCAGAACAAAAAAACTGTGCTTCCTACACACACGGCCATATCTAGTTCAAGTCTGATTAGGAACCTGACAAGAACAGTAGATCCTCTTTAAACCAATACACTGTACTTGCTGGGAAAAGACACCAGTGCTATTTGTCCTGTGTATGGCAATGGCAGCGCAATAGTGACTCTTCTTACCAGAAAACAACTCTTGCTTGTAGGACCAGGAACTGCATGTGATTCAACTCCATTTAGGACTGGGAAACAAATGTTAGCTCGCCTTACAAGAAACACACTCTGCTTTTGAGAAAAGAGCACTCTTCTACTCTACTGTGTTTCCTATGGGGTCCAAACAGTGAGCTTGCTCAGAACAAAAGAACTGTGCTTCCTACACACACGGACCATATCTAGTTCAACTCTGCTTAGGAAACTGACAAGAACAGTAGCACCTATTGAGTCCATTACACTGTACTTGCTCTGAACAGATGCAATTGCTATTTGCACTGTGTATCGCAATGGGAGCGTAATAGTGACTTTCATTACCAGAAAACAACTCTTGTTCGTAGGACCAGAAACTGCATTGGATTCAACTCCATTTAGGACTAGGAAACAAACGCTAGCTCGCCTTACAAGAAACACACTCTGCTTTCGAGAAAAGAGCACTCTTCTACTCTACTGTGTTTCCTATAGGGCAAGCACAGGGAGCTTGCTCAGAACATAAGAACTGTGCTTCCTTCACACACGGGCCATATCTAGTTGAACTCTGCTTAGGAAACTGACAAGAACAGTAGCTCCTCTTCAGTCCGATACACTGTACTTGGTGTAATCAGACCCGAGTGCTATTTGCAGTGTGTATGGCAATGAGGGCTCAATAGTGACTTTCCTTACCAGAAAACAACTCTTGCTCGTAGGACCACAAACTGCATGTGATTGAACGCCATTTAGGACTGGGAAACAAATGCTAGCTCGCCTTACAAGAAACACACTCTGCTTTTGAGAAAAAAGCACTCTTCTACTCTACTGTGTTTCCTACAGGGCCAGAACAGTGAGCTTGCTCAGAACATAAGAACTGTGCTTCCTTCACACACGGGCCATATCTAGTTCAACTCTGCTTAGGAAACTGACAAGAACAGTAGCTCCTCTTCAGTCCGATACACTGTTCTTGCTGGGGACAGACGCGAGTGCTATTTGTACTGTGTATGGCAATGGGAGCGCAATAGTGACTTTCCTTACCAGAAAACAACTCTTGCTCGTAGGACCAGAAACTGCATGTGATTCAACTCCATTTAGGACTGGGAAACAAACGCTAGCTCGCCTTACAAGAAACACACTCTGCTTTTGAAAAAAGAGCACTCTTCTAGTCCACTGTGTTTCCTATGGGGTCCAAACAGTGAGCTTTCTCAGAACAAAAGAACTGTGCTTCCTACACACATGGAACATATCTAGTTCAACTCTGCTTAGGAAACTACAAGAACAGTAGCTCCTATTAAGTCCAATACACTGTACTTGCTGGGAAAAGACGCGAGTGCTATTTGCCTTGTGTAGGGCAATGTGAGCACAATAGTGACTTTCCTAACCAGAAACAACTCTTGTTCGTAGGACCAGAAACTGCATGTGATTCCACTCCATTTAGGACTAGGAAACAAACACTAGCTCGCCTTACAAGAAACACACTCTGCTTTTGAGAAAAGAGCACTCTTCTACTCTACAGTGCTTCCTATAGGACCAGAACAGTGAGCTTGCTCAGAACAAGAGAACAGTGCTTCCTACACACACGGGCCATACCTAGTTCAACTCTACTTAGGAAACTGACAAGAACAGTAGATCCTCTTCAGTCTGATACACTGTACTTGCTGGGAACAGACGCGAGAGCTATTTGCACTGTGTATGGCAATGGGAGCGCAATAGTGACTTTCCTTACCAGAAAACAACTCTTGCTCATAGGACCAGAAACTGCATGGGATTCAACTCCATTTAAGACTGGGAAACAAATGCTAGCTCGCCTTACATGAAACACACTCTGCTTTTGAGAAAAGAGCTCTCTTCTACTCTACTGTGTTTCCAATGGGGTCCAAACAGTGAGCTTGCTCAGAACAAAAGAACTGTGCTTCCTACACACACGGCCATATCTAGTTCAAGTCTGCTTAGGAACCTGACAAGAACAGTAGATCCTCTTAAGTCAAATACACTGTACTTGCTGCGAACAGACGCCAGTGCTATTTCCTGTGTATGGCAAAGGGAGCACAATAGTGACTCTTCTTACCAGAAAACAACTCTTGCTCATAGTACCAGAAACTGCATGGGATTCAACTCCATTTAGGACTGGGAATCAAACACTAGCTTGCCTTACAAGAAACACACTCTGCTTTAGAGAAAAGAGCACTCTTCTACTCTACTGTGTTTCCTATGGTGTCCAAAGAGTGAGCTTGCTCAGAACAAAAGAACTGTGCTTCCTACACACACGGATCATATCTAGTTCAACTCTGCTTAGGAACCTGACAAGAACAGTAGATCCTCTTCAGTCCAATACACTGTATTTGCTGGGAACAGACGCCAGTGCTGTTTGCACTGTGTATGGCAATGGCAGCGCAGTAGTGACTATTCTTACCATAAAACAACTCTTGCTCGTAGGACCAGAAACTGCATGTGATTCCACTCCATTTAGTACTGGGAAACAAACGCTTTCTCGCCTTACAAGAAACACACTCTGCTTTAGAGAAAAGAGTACTCTTCTACTCTACTGAGTTTCCTATAGGGCCAGAACAGTGAGCTTGCTCAGAACAAAAGAATTGTGCTTCCTACACACGGGCCATATCTAGTTCAACTCTGCTTAGGAAACTGACAAGAACAGTAGCTCCTCTTCAGTCTGATACACTGTACTTGCACGGAGGAGACGCGAATGCTATTTGCACTGTGTATGGCAATGGGAGCGCAATAGTGACTTACCTTACCAGAAAACAACTCTTGCTCGTAGGACCAGAAACTGCATGTGATTCAACTCCATTTAGGACTGGGAAACAAACGCTAGCTCGCCTTACAAGAAACACACTCTGCTTTTGAAAAAAGAGCACTCTTCTACTCCACTGTGTTTCCTATGGGGTCCAAACAGTGAGCTTGCTCAGAACAAAAGAACTGTGCTTCCTACACACATGGACCATATCTAGTTCAACTCTGCTTAGGAAACTACAAGAACAGTAGATCCTCTTCAGTCTGATACACTGTACTTGCTGGGAACAGACGCGAGAGCTATTTGCACTGTGTATGGCAATGGGAGCGCAATAGTGACTTTCCTTACCAGAAAACAACTCTTGCTCATAGGACCAGAAACTGCATGTGATTCAACTCCATTTAGGACTGGGAAACAAATGCTAGCTCGCCTTACATGAAACACACTCTGCTTTTGAGAAAAGAGCTCTCTTCTACTCTACTGTGTTTCCTATGGGGTCCGAACAGTGAGCTTGCTCAAAACAAAAGAACTGTGCTTCCTACACACGACCATATCTAGTTCAAGTCTGCTTAGGAACTTGACAAGAACAGTAGATCCTCTTAAGTCCAATACACTGTACTTGCTGCGAACAGACTCCAGTGCTATTTGTCCTGTGTATGGCAATGGCAGCGCAATAGTGACTCTTCTTACCAGAAAACAACTCTTGCTCATAGTACCAGAAGCTGCATGGGATTCAACTCCATTTAGGACTGGGAATCAAACACTAGCTTGCCTTACAAGAAACACACTCTGCTTTAGAGAAAAGAGCACTCTTCTACTCTACTGTGTTTCCTATGGGGTCCAAACAGTGAGCTTGCTCAGAACAAAAGAACTGTGCTTCCTACACACACGGATCATATCTAGTTCAACTCTGCTTAGGAACCTGACAAGAACAGTAGATCCTCTTCAGTCCAATACACTGTACTTGCTGGGAACAGACGCCAGTGCTATTTGTCCTGTGTATGGCAATGGCAGCGCAGTAGTGACTATTCTTACCAGAAAACAACTCTGCTCGTAGTACCAGAAACTGCATGGGATTCAACACCATTTAGGACTGCGAAACAAAAGCTAGCTCGCCTTACAAGAAACACACTCTGCTTTAGAGAAAAGAGCACTCTTCTACTCTACTGTGTTTCCTATGAGGTCCAAACATTGAGCTTGCTCAGAACAAAAAAACCGTGCTTCCTACACACACCGCCATACCTAGTTCAATTCTGCTTAGGAACCTGAGAAGAACAGTAGATCCTCTTCAGTCCAATACACTGTACTGCTGGGAACAGACAACAGTGCTATTTGTCCTGTGTACGGCAATGGCATCGCAATAGTGACTCTTCTTACCAGAAAACAACTCTTGCTCGTAGGACCAGAAACTGCATGGGATTCAACTCCATTTAGGACTGGGAAACAAATGCTAGCTCGTTCTACAAGAAAGAAACTCTGCTTTTGAGAAAAGAGCACTCTTCTACTCTACTGTGTTTCCTATGTTGTCTAAACAGTGAGCTTGCTCAGAACAAAACAACTGTGCTTCCTACACACATAGACCATATCTAGTTCAACTCTGCTTAGGAAACTGACAAGAACAGTAGCTCCTTTTCAGTCCGATACACTGTACTTGCTGTGAAAAGACGCCAGAGCTATTTGCACTGTGTATGGCAAGGGGAGTGCAACAGTGACTTTCCTTACCAGAAAACAACTCTTGCTCTTAGGACCAGAAACTGCATGTGATTCAACTCCATTTAGGACTAGGAAACAAATACTAGCTCGCCTTACAAGAAACATACTCTGCTTTTGAGAAAAGAGCACTCTTCTACTCTACTGTGTTTCCTATAGGGCCAGAACAGTGAGCTTGCCCAGAACAAAAGAACTGTGCTTCCTACACACACGGGCCATATCTATTTCAACTCTGCTTAGGAAACTGACAAGAACAGTAGCTCCTTTTCAGTCCAATACACTGTACTTGCTGTGAAAAGACGTGAGTGCTATTTGCCCTGTGTATGGCAGTAGGAGCACAATAGTGACTTTCCTTACCAGAAAACAACTCTTGCTCTTAGGACCAGAAACAGCATGTGATTCAACTCCATTTAGTACTGGGAAACAAACGCTAGCTCGCCTTACAAGAAACACACTCTGCTTTTGAGAAAGAGCACTCTTCTACTCTACTGTGTTTCCTATAGGGCCAGAACAGTGAGCTTGCTCAGAACAAAAGCATTGTGCTTCCTACACACACGGTCATATCTAGTTCAATTCTGCTTAGGAACCTGACAAGAACAGTAGATCCTCTTCAGTCCAATACACTGTACTTGCTGCGAACAGACGCCAGTGCTATTTGTCCTGTGTATGGCAATGGCAGCGCAATAGTGACTCTTCTTACCATAAAACAACTCTTGCTTGCAGGACTAGAAACTGCATGTGACTCAACTCCATTTAGGACTGGAAAACAAACGCTTTCTCGCCTTACAAGAAACACACTCTTCTTTAGAGAAAAGTGTACTCTTCTACTCTACTGTGTTTCCTATAGGGCTAGAACAGTGAGCTTGCTCAGAAGAAAAGAATTGTGCTTCCTACACACGGGCCATATGTAGTTCAACTCTGCTTAGGAAACTGACAAGAACAGTAGCTCCTCTTCAGTTCGATACACTGTACTTGCTGGGAGGAGACTCGAGTGCTATTTGCACTGTGTATGGCAATGGGAGCGCAATAGTGACTTTCCTTACCAGAAAACAACTCTTGCTCGTAGGACCAGAAACTGCATGTGATTCAACTCCATTTAAGACTGGGAAACAAATGCTAGCTCGCCTTACATGAAACAATCTCTGCTTTTGAGAAAAGAGTACTCTTCTACTCTACTGTGTTTCCTATGGGGTCCGAACAGTGAGCTTGCTCAGAACAAAAGAAATGTGCTTCCTCCACACATGGGCCATATCTAGTTCAACTCTGCTTAGGAAACTGACAAGAACAGTAGCTCCTCTTCAGTCCGATACACTGTACTTGGTGGGAACAGACCCGAGTGCTATTTGCACTGTGTATGGCAATGAGAGCGCAATAGTGACTTTCCTTACCAGAAAACAACTCTTGCTCGTAGGACCACAAACTGCATGTGATTGAACGCCATTTAGGACTGGGAAACAAATGCTAGCTCGCCTTACAAGAAACACACTCTGCTTTTGAGAAAAAAAGCACTCTTCTACTCTACTGTGTTAGCTATGGGGTCCGAACAGTGAGCTTGCTCAGAACAAAAAAACTGTGCTTCCTACACACGCGGCCATATTTAGTTCAAATCTGCTTAGGAACCTGACAAGAACAGTAGATCCTCTTCAGTCCAATACACTGTACTTGCTGCGAACAGACGCCAGTGCTATTTGTCCTGTGTATGGCAATGGCAGCGCAATAGTGACTCTTCTTACCAGAAAACAACTCTGCTCGTAGTACCAGAAACTGCATGGGATTCAACACCATTTAGGACTGCGAAACAAACGCTAGCTCGCCTTACAATAAACACACTCTGCTTTAGAGAAAAGAGCACTCTTCTACTCTACTGTGTTTCCTATGGGGTCCAAACAGTGAGCTTGCTCAGAACAAAAGAACTGTGCTTCCCACAAACGCAGATCATATCTTGTTCAACTCTGCTTAAGAAACTGACACGAACAGTAGCTCCTATTCAGTTCAATACACTGTACTTACTGGGAATAGACGCGAGTGCTCTTTGCACTGTGTATGGCAATGGGAGCGCAATGTGACTTTCCTTACCAGAAAACAACTCTTGTTCGTAGGACCAGAAACTGCCTGTGATTCAACTCCATTTAGGACTAGGAAACAAACGCTAGCTCGCCTTACAAGAAACACACTCTGCTTTTGAGAAAAGAGCACTCTTCTACTCTACTGTGTTTCCTATGGGTTCCGAACAGTGAGCTTGCTCAGAACAAAAGAACTATGCTTCCTACACACGGCCATATCTACTTCAATTCTGCTTAGGAACCTGACAAGAACAGTAGATCCTCTTCAGTCCAATACACTGTACTTGCTGGGAACAGACGCCAGTGCTATTTGCACTGTGTATGGCAATGGCAGCGCAGTAGTGACTATTCTTACCATAAAACAACTCTTGCTCGTAGGACCAGAAACTGCATGTGATTCCACTCCATTTAGGACTGGGAAACAAACGCTAGCTCGCCTTACAAGAAACACACTCTGCATAAAGAAAAGAGCCCTCTTCTACTCTACTGTGTTTCCTATGGGGTCCAAACAGTGAGCTTGCTCAGAACAAAAGAACTCTGCTTACTACACACACGGACCATATGTAGTTCAACACTGCTTAGGAAACTGACAAGAACAGTAGCTCCTATTCAGTCCAATACACTGTACTTCCTGTGGAAAGAAGCGAGTGCTATTTGCCCTGTGTATGGCAGTAGGAGCACAATAGTGACTTTCCTTACCAGAAAACAACTCTTGCTCTTAGGACCAGAAACTGCATGTGATTCAACTCCATTTAGGACTAGGAAACAAATGCTAGCTCGCCTTACAAGAAACATACTCTGCTTTTGAGAAAAGAGCACTCTTCTACTCTACTGTGATTCCTATAGGGCCAGAACAGTGAGCTTGCCCAGAACATAAGAACTGTGCTTCCTACACACACGGGCCATATCTATTTCAACTCTGCTTAGGAAACTGACAAGAACAGTAGCTCCTATTCAGTCCGATACACTGTACTTGCTGGGAACAGACATGAGTGCTATTTGCACTGTGTATGGCAATGGGAGCGCAATAGTGACTTTCCTTACCAGAAAACAACTCTTGCTCATAGGACCAGAAACAGCATGTGATTCAACTCCATTTAGTACTGGGAAACAAACGCTAGCTCGCCTTACAAGAAACACACTCTGCTTTTGAGAAAGAGCACTCTTCTACTCTACTGTGTTTCCTATAGGGCCAGAACAGTGAGCTTGCTCAGAACAAAAGCATTGTGCTTCCTACACACACGGTCATATCTAGTTCAATTCTGCTTAGGAACCTGACAAGAACAGTAGATCCTCTTCAGTCCAATACACTGTACTTTCTGGGAACAGACGCCAGTGCTATTTGTCCTGTGTATGGCAATGGCAGCGCAATAGTGATCTTCTTACCATAAAAAAACTCTTGCTTGCAGGACTAGAAACTGCATGTGACTCAACTCCATTTAGGACTGGAAAACAAACGCTTTCTCACCTTACAAGAAACACACTCTTCTTTAGAGAAAAGTGTACTCTTCTACTCTACTGTGTTTCCTATAGGGCTAGAACAGTGAGCTTGCTCAGAAGAAAAGAATTGTGCTTCCTACACACGGGCCATATGTAGTTCAACTCTGCTTAGGAAACTGACAAGAACAGTAGCTCCTCTTCAGTTCGATACACTGTACTTGCTGGGAGGAGACTCGAGTGCTATTTGCACTGTGTATGGCAATGGGAGCGCAATAGTGACTTTCCTTACCAGAAAACAACTCTTGCTCGTAGGACCAGAAACTGCATGTGATTCAACTCCATTTAAGACTGGGAAACAAATGCTAGCTCGCCTTACATGAAACAAACTCTGCTTTTGAGAAAAGAGTACTCTTCTACTCTACTGTGTTTCCTATGGGGTCCGAACAGTGAGCTTGCTCAGAACAAAAGAAATGTGCTTCCTCCACACATGGGCCATATCTAGTTCAACTCTGCTTAGGAAACAGACAAGAACAGTAGCTCCTCTTCAGTCCGATACACTGTACTTGGTGGGAACAGACCCGAGTGCTATTTGCACTGTGTATGGCAATGAGAGCGCAATAGTGACTTTCCTTACCAGAAAACAACTCTTGCTCATAGGACCACAAACTGCATGTGATTGAACGCCATTTAGGACTGGGAAACAAATGCTAGCTCGCCTTACAAGAAACACACTCTGCTTTTGAGAAAAAAAGCACTCTTCTACCTACTGTGTTAGCTATGGGGTCCGAACAGTGAGCTTGCTCAGAACAAAAAAACTGTGCTTCCTACACACGCGGCCATATTTAGTTCAAATCTGCTTAGGAACCTGACAAGAACAGTAGATCCTCTTCAGTCCAATACACTGTACTTGCTGCGAACAGACGCCAGTGCTATTTGTCCTGTGTATGGCAATGGCAGCGCAATAGTGACTCTTCTTACCAGAAAACAACTCTGCTCGTAGTACCAGAAACTGCATGGGATTCAACACCATTTAGGACTGTGAAACAAACGCTAGCTCGCCTTACAAGAAACTCACTCTGCTTTAGAGAAAAGAGCACTCTTCTACTCTACTGTGTTTCCTATGGGGTCCAAACAGTGAGCTTGCTCAGAACAAAAGAACTGTGCTTCCCACAAACGCAGATCATATCTTGTTCAACTCTGCTTAAGAAACTGACACGAACAGTAGCTCCTATTCAGTTCAATACACTGTACTTACTGGGAACAGACGCGAGTGCTCTTTGCACTGTGTATGGCAATGGAGCGCAATAGTGACTTTCCTTACCAGAAAACAACTCTTGCTCGTAGAACCAGAAACTGCATGTGATTCAACTCCATTTAGGACTAGGAAACAAACGCTAGCTCGCCTTACAAGAAAAACACGCTGCTTTTGAGAAAAGAGCACTCTTCTACTCTACTGTGTTTCCTATAGGGCCAGAACAGTGAGCTTTCTCAGAACATAAGAACTGTGCTTCCTACACACACGGGCCATATCTAGTTCAACTCTGCTTAGGAAACTGACAAGAACAGTAGCTCCTCTTCAGTCCAATACACTGTACTTGCTGGGAACAGACATCAGTGCTATTTGCACTGTGTATGGCAATGGGAGCGCAATAGTGACTTTCCTTACCAGAAAACAACTCTTGCTCGTAGGACCAGAAACTGCATGTGATTCAACTCCTTTTAGAACTGGGAAACAAACGCTAGCTCGCCTTACAAGAAACACACTCTGCTTTTGAGAAAAGAGCACTCTTCTATTCTACTGTGTTTCCTATGGGGTCCGAACAGTGAGCGTGCTCAGAACAAAAGAACTGTGCTTCCTAAACACACGGGCCATATCTAGTTCAACTCTGCTAGGGAAACTGACAAGAACATTAGCTCCTCTTCAGTCCAATACACTGTACTTGCTGGGAACAGATGCGTGTGCTATTTGCACTGTGTATGGCAATAAAAGCGCAATAGTGGCTCTTCTTACCAGAACAACTCTTGCTCGTAGGACCAGAAACTGCATGTGATTCCACTCCATTTAGGACTGGGAAACAAACGCTAGCTCGCCTTACAAGAAACACACTCTGCTTTAGGGAAAAGAGCACTCGTCTACTCTACTGTGTTTCCTATGGGGTCCAAACAATGAGCATGCTCAGAACAAAAGAACTGTGTTTACTACACACACGGACCATATCTAGTTAAACTCTGCTTAGGAAACTGACAAGAACAGTAGCACCTATTGAGTCCAATACACTGTACTTGCTGGGAACAGACACGATTGCTATTTGCACTGTGTATCGCAATGGGAGCGCGATAGTGACTTTCCTTACCAGAAAACAACTCTTGATCGTAGGACCAGAAACTGCATGTGATTCAACTCCATTTAGAACTAGGAAACAAACGCTAGCTCGCCTTACAAGAAACACACACTGCTTTAGAGAAAAGAGCACTCTTCTACTCTATTGTGTTTCCTATAGGGCCAGAACAGTGAGCTTGCTCAGAACATAAGAACTGTGCTTCCTTCACACACAGGCCATATCTAGTTCAACTCTGCTTAGGAAACTGACAAGAACAGTAGCTCCTCTTCAGTCCGATACACTGTACTTGCAGGGAGCAGACGCGAATGCTATTTGCACTGTGTATGGCAATTGGAGCACAATAGTGACTCGTCTTACCAGAAAACAACTCTTGCTCGTAGGACAAAAACTGCATGTGACTCAACTCCATTTAGGACGTGGAAACAAACGCTAGCTCGCCTTCCAAGAAACAAACGCTGCTTTTGAGAAAAGAGCCCTCTTCTACTCTTCTGTGTTTCCTATGTGTTCCAAAGAGTGAGCTTGCTCAGAACAAAAAAACTATGCTTCCTACACACACGGCCATATCTAGTTCAAGTCTGATTAGGAACCTGACTAGAACAGTAGATCCTCTTCAAACCAATACACTGTACTTGCTGGGAACAGACGCCAGTGCTATTTGTCCTGTGTATGGCAATGGCAGCGCAATAGTGACTCTTCTTACCAGAAAACAACTCTTGCTTGTAGGACCAGGAACTGCATGCGATTCAACTCCATTTAGGACTGGGAAACAAACATTAGCTCGCCTTACAAGAAACACACTCTGCTTTTGAAAAAAGAGCACTCTTCTACTCCACTGTGTTTTCTATGGGGTATAAACAGTGAGCTTGCTCAGAACAAAAGAACTGTGCTTCCTACACACACGGGCCATATCTAGTTCAACTCTGCTTAGGAAACTGACAATAACAGTAGCTCCTCTTCAGTCCAATACACTGTACTTGCTGGGAACAGACGCGAGTGCTATTGGCACTGTGTATGGCAATTGGAGCACAATAGTGACTCGTCTTACCAGAAAACTACTCTTGCTCTTAGGACAAAAACTGCATGTGACTCAACTCCATTTAAGACGTGGAAACAAACGCTAGCTCGCCTTCCAAGAAACAAACTCTGCTTTTGAGAAAAGAGCACTCTTCTACTCTACTGTGTTTCCTATGGGGTCCGAACAGTGAGCTTGCTCAGAACAAAAAAACTGTGCTTCCTACACACACGGCCATATCTAGTTCAAGTCTGATTAGGAACCTGACAAGAACAGTAGATCATCTTCAAACCAATACACTGTACTTGCTGGGAACAGACACCAGTGCTATTTGTCCTGTGTATGGCAGTGGCAGCGCAATAGTGACTCTTCTTACCAGAAAACAACTCTTGCTTTTAGGACCAGGAACTGCATGTGATTCAACTCCATTTAGGACTAGGAAACAAATGTTAGCTCGCCTTACAAGAAACACACTCTGCTTTTGAGAAAAGAGCACTCTTCTACTCTACTGTGTTTCCTATGGGGTCCAAACATTGAGCTTGCTCAGAACAAAAGAACTGTGCTTCCTACACACACGGACCATATCTAGTTCAACTCTGCTTAGGAAACTGACAAGAACAGTAGCACCTATTGAGTCCAATACACTGTACTTGCTCTGAACAGAAGCGATTGCTATTTGCACTGTGTATCGCAATGGGAGCGTAATAGTGACTTTCATTACCAGAAAACAACTCTTGTTCGTAGGACCAGAAACTGCATTAGATTCAACTCCATTTAGGACTAGGAAACAAACGCTAGCTCGCCTTACAAGAAACACACTCTGCTTTCGAGAAAGAGCACTCTTCTACTCTACTGTGTTTTTTATAGGGCCAGCACAGTGAGCTTGCTCAGAACATAAGAACTGTGCTTCCTTCACACACGGGCCATATCTAGTTCAACTCTGCTTAGGAAACTGACAAGAACAGTAGCTCCTCTTCAGTCCGATACACGGTACTTGCAGGGGACAGACGCGAGTGCTATTTGCACTGTGTATGGCAATGGGAGCGCAATAGTGACTTTCCTTACCAGAAAACAACTCTTGCTCATAGGACCAGAAACAGCATGTGATTCAACTCCATTTAGTACTGGAAACAAACGCTAGCTCGCCTTACAAGAAACACACTCTGCTTTTGAGAAAAGAGCACTCATCTACTCTACTGTGTTTCCTATAGGGCCAGAACAGTGAGCTTGCTCAGAACAAAAGGATTGTGCTTCCTACACACACGGTCATATCTAGTTCAATTCTGCTTAGAAACCTGACAAGAACAGTAGCTCCTCTTCAGTCCAATACACTGTACTTGCTGGGAACAGACGCCAGTGCTATTTGTCCTGTGTATGCAATGGCAGCGCAATAGTGACTCTTCTTAACATAAAACAACTCTTGCTTGTAGGACTAGAAACTGCATGTGACTCAACTCCATTTAGGACTGGGAAACAAACGCTTTCTCGCCTTACAAGAAACACACTCTTCTTTAGAGAAAAGTGTACTCTTCTACTCTACTGTGTTTCCTATAGGGCTAGAACAGTGAGCTTGCTCAGAAGAAAAGAATTGTGCTTCCTACACACAGGCCATATCTAGTTCAACTCTGCTTAGGAACTGACAAGAACAGTAGCTCCTCTTCAGTTCGATACACTGTACTTGTTGGGAGGAGACTCGAGTGCTATTTGCACTGTGTATGGCAATTAGAGCTCAATAGTGACTTTCCTTACCAGAAAACAACTCTTGCTCGTAGGACCACAAACTGCATGTGATTCAACGCCATTTAGGACTGGGAAACAAACGCTAGCTCGCCTTCCAAGAAACACACTCTGCTTTTGAGAAAAAAGCACTCTTCTACTCTACTGTGTTAGCTATGGGGTCCGAACAGTGAGCTTGCTCAGAACAAAAAAACTGTGCTTCCTACACACACGGCCATATCTAGTTCAAATCTGCTTAGGAACCTGACAAGAACAGTAGATCCTCTTCAGTCCAATACACTGTACTTGCTGGGAACAGACGCCAGTGCTATTTGTCCTGTGTATGGCAATGGCAGCGCAATAGTGACTCTTCTTACCAGAAAACAACTCTGCTCGTAGTACCAGAAACTGCATGGGATTCAACACCATTTAGGACTGCGAAACAACGCTAGCTCGCCTTACAAGAAACACACTCTGCTTTAGAGAAAAGAGCACTCTTCTACTCCACTGTGTTTCCTATGGGGTATAAACAGTGAGCTTGCTCAGAACAAAAGAACTGTGATTCCTACACACATGGACCATATCTAGTTCAACTCTGCTTAGGAAACTGACAAGAACAGTAGCTCCTCTTCAGTCCGATACACTGTACTTGCTGGGAACAGATGCGAGGACTATTTGCACTCTGTATGGCAATAGCAGCACAATAGTGACTTTCCTTACCAGAAAACAACTCTTGCTCGTAGGACCAGAAACTGCATGCGATTCAACTCCATTTAGGACTGGGGAACAAACGGTAGCCCGCCTTACAAGAAACACACTCTGCTTTTGAGAAAAGAGCACTCTTCTCCTCTACTGTGTTTCCTACATTGTCCGAACAGTGTGCTTGCTCAGAACAAAAGAACTGTGCTTCCTACACACACGGGCCATATCTAGTTCAACTCTGCTTAGGAAACTGACAAGAACAGTAGCTCCTCTTCAGTCCAATACACTGTACTTGCTGGGAACAGACGCGAGTGCTATTTGCACTGTGTATGGCAATTGGAGCACAATAGTGACTCGTCTTACCAGAAAACAACTCTTGCTCTTAGGACAAAAACTGCATGTGACTCAACTCCATTTAAGACGTGGAAACAAACGCTAGCTCGCCTTCCAAGAAACAAACTCTGCTTTAGAGAAAAGAGCACTCTTCTACTCTACTGTGTTTCCTATGCATTCCGAACAGTGAGCTTGCTCAGAACAAAAAAACTGTGCTTCCTACACACACGGCCATATCTAGTTCAAGTCTGATTAGGAACCTGACAAGAACAGTAGATCCTCTTTAAACCAATACACTGTACTTGCTGGGAAAAGACACCAGTGCTATTTGTCCTGTGTATGGCAATGGCAGCGCAATAGTGACTCTTCTTACCAGAAAACAACTCTTGCTTGTAGGACCAGGAACTGCATGTGATTCAACTCCATTTAGGACTGGGAAACAAATGTTAGCTCGCCTTACAAGAAACACACTCTGCTTTTGAGAAAAGAGCACTCTTCTACTCTACTGTGTTTCCTATGGGGTCCAAACAGTGAGCTTGCTCAGAACAAAAGAACTGTGCTTCCTACACACACGGACCATATCTAGTTCAACTCTGCTTAGGAAACTGACAAGAACAGTAGCACCTATTGAGTCCATTACACTGTATTGCTCTGAACAGATGCAATTGCTATTTGCACTGTGTATCGCAATGGGAGCGTAATAGTGACTTTCATTACCAGAAAACAACTCTTGTTCGTAGGACCAGAAACTGCATTGGATTCAACTCCATTTAGGACTAGGAAACAAACGCTAGCTCGCCTTACAAGAAACACACTCTGCTTTCGAGAAAAGAGCACTCTTCTACTCTACTGTGTTTCCTATAGGGCAAGCACAGGGAGCTTGCTCAGAACATAAGAACTGTGCTTCCTTCACACACGGGCCATATCTAGTTCAACTCTGCTTAGGAAACTGACAAGAACAGTAGCTCCTCTTCAGTCCGATACACTGTACTTGGTGTAATCAGACCCGAGTGCTATTTGCAGTGTGTATGGCAATGAGGGGCTCAATAGTGACTTTCCTTACCAGAAAACAACTCTTGCTCGTAGGACCACAAACTCCATGTGATTGAACGCCATTTAGGACTGGGAAACAAATGCTAGCTCGCCTTACAAGAAACACACTCTGCTTTTGAGAAAAAAGCACTCTTCTACTCTACTGTGTTTCCTACAGGGCCAGAACAGTGAGCTTGCTCAGAACATAAGAACTGTGCTTCCTTCACACACGGGCCATATCTAGTTCAACTCTGCTTAGGAAACTGACAAGAACAGTAGCTCCTCTTCAGTCCGATACACTGTTCTTGCTGGGGACAGACGCGAGTGCTATTTGTACTGTGTATGGCAATGGGAGCGCAATAGTGACTTTCCTTACCAGAAAACAACTCTTGCTCGTAGGACCAGAAACTGCATGTGATTCAACTCCATTTAGGACTGGGAAACAAACGCTAGCTCGCCTTACAAGAAACACACTCTGCTTTTGAAAAAAGAGCACTCTTCTAGTCCACTGTGTTTCCTATGGGGTCCAAACAGTGAGCTTTCTCAGAACAAAAGAACTGTGCTTCCTACACACATGGAACATATCTAGTTCAACTCTGCTTAGGAAACTACAAGAACAGTAGCTCCTATTAAGTCCAATACACTGTACTTGCTGGGAAAAGACGCGAGTGCTATTTGCCTTGTGTAGGGCAATGTGAGCACAATAGTGACTTTCCTTACCAGAAACAACTCTTGTTCGTAGGACCAGAAACTGCATGTGATTCCACTCCATTTAGGACTAGGAAACAAACGCTAGCTCGCCTTACAAGAAACACACTCTGCTTTTGAGAAAAGAGCACTCTTCTACTCTACAGTGCTTCCTATAGGACCAGAACAGTGAGCTTGCTCAGAACAAGAGAAACAGTGCTTCCTACACACACGGGCCATACCTAGTTCAACTCTACTTAGGAAACTGACAAGAACAGTAGATCCTCTTCAGTCTGATACACTGTACTTGCTGGGAACAGACGCGAGAGCTATTTGCACTGTGTATGGCAATGGGAGCGCAATAGTGACTTTCCTTACCAGAAAACAACTCTTGCTCATAGGACCAGAAACTGCATGGGATTCAACTCCATTTAAGACTGGGAAACAAATGCTAGCTCGCCTTACATGAAACACACTCTGCTTTGAGAAAAGAGCTCTCTTCTACTCTACTGTGTTTCCAATGGGGTCCAAACAGTGAGCTTGCTCAGAACAAAAGAACTGTGCTTCCTACACACACGGCCATATCTAGTTCAAGTCTGCTTAGGAACCTGACAAGAACAGTAGATCCTCTTAAGTCAAATACACTGTACTTGCTGCGAACAGACGCCAGTGCTATTTCCTGTGTATGGCAAAGGGAGCACAATAGTGACTCTTCTTACCAGAAAACAACTCTTGCTCATAGTACCAGAAACTGCATGGGATTCAACTCCATTTAGGACTGGGAATCAACACTAGCTTGCCTTACAAGAAACACACTCTGCTTTAGAGAAAAGAGCACTCTTCTACTCTACTGTGTTTCCTATGGTGTCCAAAGAGTGAGCTTGCTCAGAACAAAAGAACTGTGCTTCCTACACACACGGATCATATCTAGTTCAACTCTGCTTAGGAACCTGACAAGAACAGTAGATCCTCTTCAGTCCAATACACTGTATTTGCTGGGAACAGACGCCAGTGCTGTTTGCACTGTGTATGGCAATGGCAGCGCAGTAGTGACTATTCTTACCATAAAACAACTCTTGCTCGTAGGACCAGAAACTGCATGTGATTCCAATCCATTTAGTACTGGGAAACAAACGCTTTCTCGCCTTACAAGAAACACACTCTGCTTTAGAGAAAAGAGTACTCTTCTACTCTACTGAGTTTCCTATAGGGCCAGAACAGTGAGCTTGCTCAGAACAAAAGAATTGTGCTTCCTACACACGGGCCATATCTAGTTCAACTCTGCTTAGGAAACTGACAAGAACAGTAGCTCCTCTTCAGTCTGATACACTGTACTTGCACGGAGGAGACGCGAATGCTATTTGCACTGTGTATGGCAATGGGAGCGCAATAGTGACTTACCTTACCAGAAAACAACTCTTGCTCGTAGGACCAGAAACTGCATGTGATTCAACTCCATTTAGGACTGGGAAACAAACGCTAGCTCGCCTTACAAGAAACACACTCTGCTTTTGAAAAAAGAGCACTCTTCTACTCCACTGTGTTTCCTACGGGGTCCAAACAGTGAGCTTGCTCAGAACAAAAGAACTGTGCTTCCTACACACATGGACCATATCTAGTTCAACTCTGCTTAGGAAACTACAAGAACAGTAGATCCTCTTCAGTCTGATACACTGTACTTGCTGGGAACAGACGCGAGAGCTATTTGCACTGTGTATGGCAATGGGAGCGCAATAGTGACTTTCCTTACCAGAAAACAACTCTTGCTCATAGGACCAGAAACTGCATGTGATTCAACTCCATTTAGGACTGGGAAACAAATGCTAGCTCGCCTTACATGAAACACACTCTGCTTTTGAGAAAAGAGCTCTCCTTCTACTCTACTGTGTTTCCTATGGGGTCCGAACAGTGAGCTTGCTCAAAACAAAAGAACTGTGCTTCTACACACGACCATATCTAGTTCAAGTCTGCTTAGGAACTTGACAAGAACAGTAGATCCTCTTAAGTCCAATACACTGTACTTGCTGCGAACAGACTCCAGTGCTATTTGTCCTGTGTATGGCAATGGCAGCGCAATAGTGACTCTTCTTACCAGAAAACAACTCTTGCTCATAGTACCAGAAGCTGCATGGGATTCAACTCCATTTAGGACTGGGAATCAAACACTAGCTTGCCTTACAAGAAACACACTCTGCTTTAGAGAAAAGAGCACTCTTCTACTCTACTGTGTTTCCTATGGGGTCCAAACAGTGAGCTTGCTCAGAACAAAAGAACTGTGCTTCCTACACACACGGATCATATCTAGTTCAACTCTGCTTAGGAACCTGACAAGAACAGTAGATCCTCTTCAGTCCAATACACTGTACTTGCTGGGAACAGACGCCAGTGCTATTTGTCCTGTGTATGGCAATGGCAGCGCAGTAGTGACTATTCTTACCAGAAAACAACTCTGCTCGTAGTACCAGAAACTGCATGGGATTCAACACCATTTAGGACTGCGAAACAAAAGCTAGCTCGCCTTACAAGAAACACACTCTGCTTTAGAGAAAAGAGCACTCTTCTACTCTACTGTGTTTCCTATGAGGTCCAAACATTGAGCTTGCTCAGAACAAAAAAAACCGTGCTTCCTACACACACCGCCATACCTAGTTCAATTCTGCTTAGGAACCTGACAAGAACAGTAGATCCTCTTCAGTCCAATACACTGTACTGCTGGGAACAGACAACAGTGCTATTTGTCCTGTGTACGGCAATGGCATCGCAATAGTGACTCTTCTTACCAGAAAACAACTCTTGCTCGTAGGACCAGAAACTGCATGGGATTCAACTCCATTTAGGACTGGGAAACAAATGCTAGCTCGTTCTACAAGAAAGAAACTCTGCTTTTGAGAAAAGAGCACTCTTCTACTCTACTGTGTTTCCTATGTTGTCTAAACAGTGAGCTTGCTCAGAACAAAACAACTGTGCTTCCTACACACATAGACCATATCTAGTTCAACTCTGCTTAGGAAACTGACAAGAACAGTAGCTCCTTTTCAGTCCGATACACTGTACTTGCTGTGAAAAGACGCCAGAGCTATTTGCACTGTGTATGGCAAGGGGAGTGCAACAGTGACTTTCCTTACCAGAAAACAACTCTTGCTCTTAGGACCAGAAACTGCATGTGATTCAACTCCATTTAGGACTAGGAAACAAATACTAGCTCGCCTTACAAGAAACATACTCTGCTTTTGAGAAAAGAGCACTCTTCTACTCTACTGTGTTTCCTATAGGGCCAGAACAGTGAGCTTGCCCAGAACAAAAGAACTGTGCTTCCTACACACACGGGCCATATCTATTTCAACTCTGCTTAGGAAACTGACAAGAACAGTAGCTCCTTTTCAGTCCAATACACTGTACTTGCTGTGAAAAGACGTGAGTGCTATTTTGCCCTGTGTATGGCAGTAGGAGCACAATAGTGACTTTCCTTACCAGAAAACAACTCTTGCTCTTAGGACCAGAAACAGCATGTGATTCAACTCCATTTAGTACTGGAAACAAACGCTAGCTCGCCTTACAAGAAACACACTCTGCTTTTGAGAAAGAGCACTCTTCTACTCTACTGTGTTTCCTATAGGGCCAGAACAGTGAGCTTGCTCAGAACAAAAGCATTGTGCTTCCTACACACACGGTCATATCTAGTTCAATTCTGCTTAGGAACCTGACAAGAACAGTAGATCCTCTTCAGTCCAATACACTGTACTTGCTGCGAACAGACGCCAGTGCTATTTGTCCTGTGTATGGCAATGGCAGCGCAATAGTGACTCTTCTTACCATAAAACAACTCTTGCTTGCAGGACTAGAAACTGCATGTGACTCAACTCCATTTAGGACTGGAAAACAAACGCTTTCTCGCCTTACAAGAAACACACTCTTCTTTAGAGAAAAGTGTACTCTTCTACTCTACTGTGTTTCCTATAGGGCTAGAACAGTGAGCTTGCTCAGAAGAAAAGAATTGTGCTTCCTACACACGGGCCATATGTAGTTCAACTCTGCTTAGGAAACTGACAAGAACAGTAGCTCCTCTTCAGTTCGATACACTGTACTTGCTGGGAGGAGACTCGAGTGCTATTTGCACTGTGTATGGCAATGGGAGCGCAATAGTGACTTTCCTTACCAGAAAACAACTCTTGCTCGTAGGACCAGAAACTGCATGTGATTCAACTCCATTTAAGACTGGGAAACAAATGCTAGCTCGCCTTACATGAAACAATCTCTGCTTTTGAGAAAAGAGTACTCTTCTACTCTACTGTGTTTCCTATGGGGTCCGAACAGTGAGCTTGCTCAGAACAAAAGAAATGTGCTTCCTCCACACATGGGCCATATCTAGTTCAACTCTGCTTAGGAAACTGACAAGAACAGTAGCTCCTCTTCAGTCCGATACACTGTACTTGGTGGGAACAGACCCGAGTGCTATTTGCACTGTGTATGGCAATGAGAGCGCAATAGTGACTTTCCTTACCAGAAAACAACTCTTGCTCGTAGGACCACAAACTGCATGTGATTGAACGCCATTTAGGACTGGGAAACAAATGCTAGCTCGCCTTACAAGAAACACACTCTGCTTTTGAGAAAAAAAGCACTCTTCTACTCTACTGTGTTAGCTATGGGGTCCGAACAGTGAGCTTGCTCAGAACAAAAAAACTGTGCTTCCTACACACGCGGCCATATTTAGTTCAAATCTGCTTAGGAACCTGACAAGAACAGTAGATCCTCTTCAGTCCAATACACTGTACTTGCTGCGAACAGACGCCAGTGCTATTTGTCCTGTGTATGGCAATGGCAGCGCAATAGTGACTCTTCTTACCAGAAAACAACTCTGCTCGTAGTACCAGAAACTGCATGGGATTCAACACCATTTAGGACTGCGAAACAAATGCTAGCTCGCCTTACAATAAACACACTCTGCTTTAGAGAAAAGAGCACTCTTCTACTCTACTGTGTTTCCTATGGGGTCCAAACAGTGAGCTTGCTCAGAACAAAAGAACTGTGCTTCCCACAAACGCAGATCATATCTTGTTCAACTCTGCTTAAGAAACTGACACGAACAGTAGCTCCTATTCAGTTCAATACACTGTACTTACTGGGAACAGACGCGAGTGCTCTTTGCACTGTGTATGGCAATGGGAGCGCAATGTGACTTTCCTTACCAGAAAACAACTCTTGTTCGTAGGACCAGAAACTGCCTGTGATTCAACTCCATTTAGGACTAGGAAACAAACGCTAGCTCGCCTTACAAGAAACACACTCTGCTTTTGAGAAAAGAGCACTCTTCTACTCTACTGTGTTTCCTATGGGTTCCGAACAGTGAGCTTGCTCAGAACAAAAGAACTATGCTTCCTACACACGGCCATATCTACTTCAATTCTGCTTAGGAACCTGACAAGAACAGTAGATCCTCTTCAGTCCAATACACTGTACTTGCTGGGAACAGACGCCAGTGCTATTTGCACTGTGTATGGCAATGGCAGCGCAGTAGTGACTATTCTTACCATAAAACAACTCTTGCTCGTAGGACCAGAAACTGCATGTGATTCCACTCCATTTAGGACTGGGAAACAAACGCTAGCTCGCCTTACAAGAAACACACTCTGCATAGAGAAAAGAGCCCTCTTCTACTCTACTGTGTTTCCTATGGGGTCCAAACAGTGAGCTTGCTCAGAACAAAAGAACTCTGCTTACTACACACACGGACCATATGTAGTTCAACACTGCTTAGGAAACTGACAAGAACAGTAGCTCCTATTCAGTCCAATACACTGTACTTCCTGTGGAAAGAAGCGAGTGCTATTTGCCCTGTGTATGGCAGTAGGAGCACAATAGTGACTTTCCTTACCAGAAAACAACTCTTGCTCTTAGGACCAGAAACTGCATGTGATTCAACTCCATTTAGGACTAGGAAACAAATGCTAGCTCGCCTTACAAGAAACATACTCTGCTTTTGAGAAAAGAGCACTCTTCTACTCTACTGTGATTCCTATAGGGCCAGAACAGTGAGCTTGCCCAGAACATAAGAACTGTGCTTCCTACACACACGGGCCATATCTATTTCAACTCTGCTTAGGAAACTGACAAGAACAGTAGCTCCTATTCAGTCCGATACACTGTACTTGCTGGGAACAGACATGAGTGCTATTTGCACTGTGTATGGCAATGGGAGCGCAATAGTGACTTTCCTTACCAGAAAACAACTCTTGCTCATAGGACCAGAAACAGCATGTGATTCAACTCCATTTAGTACTGGGAAACAAACGCTAGCTCGCCTTACAAGAAACACACTCTGCTTTTGAGAAAGAGCACTCTTCTACTCTACTGTGTTTCCTATAGGGCCAGAACAGTGAGCTTGCTCAGAACAAAAGCATTGTGCTTCCTACACACACGGTCATATCTAGTTCAATTCTGCTTAGGAACCTGACAAGAACAGTAGATCCTCTTCAGTCCAATACACTGTACTTTCTGGGAACAGACGCCAGTGCTATTTGTCCTGTGTATGGCAATGGCAGCGCAATAGTGATCTTCTTACCATAAAAAAACTCTTGCTTGCAGGACTAGAAACTGCATGTGACTCAACTCCATTTAGGACTGGAAAACAAACGCTTTCTCACCTTACAAGAAACACACTCTTCTTTAGAGAAAAGTGTACTCTTCTACTCTACTGTGTTTCCTATAGGGCTAGAACAGTGAGCTTGCTCAGAAGAAAAGAATTGTGCTTCCTACACACGGGCCATATGTAGTTCAACTCTGCTTAGGAAACTGACAAGAACAGTAGCTCCTCTTCAGTTCGATACACTGTACTTGCTGGGAGGAGACTCGAGTGCTATTTGCACTGTGTATGGCAATGGGAGCGCAATAGTGACTTTCCTTACCAGAAAACAACTCTTGCTCGTAGGACCAGAAACTGCATGTGATTCAACTCCATTTAAGACTGGGAAACAAATGCTAGCTCGCCTTACATGAAACAAACTCTGCTTTTGAGAAAAGAGTACTCTTCTACTCTACTGTGTTTCCTATGGGGTCCGAACAGTGAGCTTGCTCAGAACAAAAGAAATGTGCTTCCTCCACACATGGGCCATATCTAGTTCAACTCTGCTTAGGAAACAGACAAGAACAGTAGCTCCTCTTCAGTCCGATACACTGTACTTGGTGGGAACAGACCCGAGTGCTATTTGCACTGTGTATGGCAATGAGAGCGCAATAGTGACTTTCCTTACCAGAAAACAACTCTTGCTCATAGGACCACAAACTGCATGTGATTGAACGCCATTTAGGACTGGGAAACAAATGCTAGCTCGCCTTACAAGAAACACACTCTGCTTTTGAGAAAAAAAGCACTCTTCTACCCTACTGTGTTAGCTATGGGGTCCGAACAGTGAGCTTGCTCAGAACAAAAAAACTGTGCTTCCTACACACGCGGCCATATTTAGTTCAAATCTGCTTAGGAACCTGACAAGAACAGTAGATCCTCTTCAGTCCAATACACTGTACTTGCTGCGAACAGACGCCAGTGCTATTTGTCCTGTGTATGGCAATGGCAGCGCAATAGTGACTCTTCTTACCAGAAAACAACTCTGCTCGTAGTACCAGAAACTGCATGGGATTCAACACCATTTAGGACTGTGAAACAAACGCTAGCTCGCCTTACAAGAAACTCACTCTGCTTTAGAGAAAAGAGCACTCTTCTACTCTACTGTGTTTCCTATGGGGTCCAAACAGTGAGCTTGCTCAGAACAAAAGAACTGTGCTTCCCACAAACGCAGATCATATCTTGTTCAACTCTGCTTAAGAAACTGACACGAACAGTAGCTCCTATTCAGTTCAATACACTGTACTTACTGGGAACAGACGCGAGTGCTCTTTGCACTGTGTATGGCAATGGGAGCGCAATAGTGACTTTCCTTACCAGAAAACAACTCTTGCTCGTAGAACCAGAAACTGCATGTGATTCAACTCCATTTAGGACTAGGAAACAAACGCTAGCTCGCCTTACAAGAAAAACACGCTGCTTTTGAGAAAAGAGCACTCTTCTACTCTACTGTGTTTCCTATAGGGCCAGAACAGTGAGCTTTCTCAGAACATAAGAACTGTGCTTCCTACACACACGGGCCATATCTAGTTCAACTCTGCTTAGGAAACTGACAAGAACAGTAGCTCCTCTTCAGTCCAATACACTGTACTTGCTGGGAACAGACATCAGTGCTATTTGCACTGTGTATGGCAATGGGAGCGCAATAGTGACTTTCCTTACCAGAAAACAACTCTTGCTCGTAGGACCAGAAACTGCATGTGATTCAACTCCTTTTAGAACTGGGAAACAAACGCTAGCTCGCCTTACAAGAAACACACTCTGCTTTTGAGAAAAGAGCACTCTTCTATTCTACTGTGTTTCCTATGGGGTCCGAACAGTGAGCGTGCTCAGAACAAAAGAACTGTGCTTCCTAAACACACGGGCCATATCTAGTTCAACTCTGCTAGGGAAACTGACAAGAACATTAGCTCCTCTTCAGTCCAATACACTGTACTTGCTGGGAACAGATGCGTGTGCTATTTGCACTGTGTATGGCAATAAAAGCGCAATAGTGGCTCTTCTTACCAGAACAACTCTTGCTCGTAGGACCAGAAACTGCATGTGATTCCACTCCATTTAGGACTGGGAAACAAACGCTAGCTCGCCTTACAAGAAACACACTCTGCTTTAGGGAAAAGAGCACTCGTCTACTCTACTGTGTTTCCTATGGGGTCCAAACAATGAGCATGCTCAGAACAAAAGAACTGTGTTTACTACACACACGGACCATATCTAGTAAAACTCTGCTTAGGAGACTGACAAGAACAGTAGCTCCTATTCAATCCAATATACTGTACTTGCTGGGAAAAGACACGAGGGCTATTTGCCTTGTGTAGGGCAATGGGAGCGCGATAGTGACTTTCCTTACCAGAAAAAAACTCTTGTTCGTACGACCAGAAACTGCATGTGATTCAACTCCATTTAGGACTAGGAAACAAACGCTAGCTCGCCTTACAAAAACACACTCTGATTTTGAGAAAATAGCACTCTTCTACTCTACTGTGTTTCCTATAGGGTCAGAACTGTGAGCTTGCTCAGAACATAAGAACTGTGTTTCCTACAAACATGGGCCATATGGACTTCAACTCTGCTTAGGAAACTGACAAGAGCAGTAGCTCCTCTTCAGTTCGATACACTGTACTTTCTGGGAACAGGCCCAAGAGCTATTTGCACTGTGTATGGCAAGGGGAGCGCAATAGTGACTTTCCTTACCAGAAAACAACTCTTGCTCGTAGGACCAGAAACTGCACGTGATTCAACTTCATTTAAGACTGGGAAACAAACGCTTGCTCGCCTTACAAGAAACACACTCTGCTTTTGAGGAAAGAGCACTCTTCTACTCTACTGTGTTTCCTATAGTGCCAGAATTGTGAGCTTGCTCAGAACGAAAGCATTGTGCTTCCTACACACACGGTCATATCTAGTTCAATTCTGCTTAGGAACCTGACAAGAACAGTAGATCCTCTTCAGTCCAATACACTGTACTTGCTGGGAACAGACGCCAGTGCTGTTTGTCCTGTGTATGGCAATGGCAGCGCAATAGTGACTCTTCTTACCATAAAACAACTCTTGCTCGTAGGACTAGAAACTGCATGTGATTCAACTCCATTTAGGACTGGGAAACAAACGCTAGCTCGCCTTACAAGAAACACACTCTGCTTTTGAGAAAAGAGCACTCTTCTACTCTACTGTGTTTCCTATAGGGCCAGAACAGTGAGCTTGCTCAGAACAAAAGAATTGTGCTTCCTACACACGGGCCATATCTAGTTCAACTCTGCTTAGGAAACTGACAAGAACAGTAGCTCCTCTTCAGTCCAATACACTGTACTTGCTGGGAGGAGATGCGAGTGCTATTTGCACTGTGTATGGCAATGGGAGCGCAATAGTGACTTTACTTACCAGAAAACAACTCTTGCTCATAGGACCAGAAACTGCATGTGATTCAACTCCATTTAGGACTGGGAAACAAATGCTAGCTCGCCTTAAATGAAACACACTCTGCTTTTGAGAAAATAGCACTCTTCTACTCTACTGTGCTTCCTATGGGGTCCGAACAGTGAGCTTGCTCAGAACAAATGAACTGTGCTTCCTACACACGGCCATATCTAGTTCAAGTCTGCTTAGGAACCTGAAAAGAACAGTAGATCCTCTTCAGTCCAATACACTGTACTTGCTGCGAACAGACGCCAGTGCTATTTGTCCTGTGTATGGCAATGGCAGCGCAATAGTGACTCTTCTTACCAGAAAACAACTCTTGCTCGTAGTACCAGAAACTGCATGGGATTCAACTCCATTTAGGACTGGGAAACAAACGCTAGCTCGCCTTACAAGAAACACACTCTGCTTTAGAGAAAAGAGCACTCTTCTACTCTACTGGGTTTCCTATGGGGTCCAAACAGTGAGCTTGCTCAGAACAAAGAACTGTGCTTCCTTCAAACACGTATGATATCTAGTTCAACTCTGCTTAGGAAACTGACAAGAACAGTAGCAACTATTGAGTCCAATACACTGTACTTGCTGGGAACATACGCGAGTGCTATTTGCACTGTGTATGGCAATCGGAGAGCAATGTGACTTTCCTTACCAGAAAACAACTCTTGTTCGTAGGACTAGAAACTTCCTGTGATTCAACTCCATTTAGGACTAGGAAACAAACGCTAGCTCGCCTTACGAGAAACACACTCTGCTTTAGAGAAAAGAGCACTCTTCTACTCTACTGTGTTTCCTATAGTGCCAGAACAGTGAGCTTGATCAGAAAAAAAGAACTGTGCTTCCTACACACACGGGCCATATCTAGTTCAACTCTTCTTAGGAAACTGACAAGAACAGTAGCTCCTCTTCAGTCCGATACACTGTACTTGCTGAGAACAGACGCAAGTGCTCTTTGCACTGTGTATGGCAATTGGAGCACAATAGTGACTCGTCTTACCAGAAAACAACTCTTGCTCGTAGGACAAAAAACTGCATGTGACTCACCTCCATTTAGGAATGGGATACAAACTCTAGCTCGCCTTACAAGAAACACACTCTGCTTTTGAGAAAAGAGCACTCTTCTACTCTACTGTGTTTCCTATAGGGCCAGAACAGTGAGTTTGCTCAGAACAAATGAACTGTGCTTCCTACACACACGGGCCATATCTAGTTCAACTCTGCTTAGGAAAATGAGAAGAACAGTAGGTACTCTTCAGTCCAATACACTGTACTTGCTGGGAACAGACGGGAGGGCTATTTGCATTGTGTATGGCAATGGGAGCACAATAGTGACTTTTCTTACCAGAAAACAACTCTTGCTCGTAGGACCAGAAACTGCATGTGATACCACTCCATTTAGGACTGGGAAACAAATGCTAGCTCGCCTTACAAGAAACACACTCTGCTTTTGAGAAAAGAGCACTCTTCTCCTATACTGTGTTTCCTACAGGATCCCAACAGTGTGCTTTCTCAGAACAAAAGAACTGTGCTTCCTACACACACGGGCCATATCTAGTTCAACTCTGCTTAGGAAACTGACAAGAACAGTAGTTCCTCTTCAGTCCAATACACTGTTCTTGCGGGGAACAGACGCGAGTGATATTTGCACTGTGTATGGCAATTGGAGCACAATAGTGACTCGTCTTACCAGAAAACAACTCTTGCTCATAGGACAAAAAAACTGAATGCGACTCAACTCCATTTAGGACGTGGAAACAAACGCTAGCTCGCCTTCCAGGAAACACACTCTGCTTTTGAGAAAAGAGCACTCTTCTACTCTACTGTGTTTCCTATGTGTTCCGAACAGTGAGCTTGATCAGAACAAAAAAACTTTGCTTCATACACACACGGCCATATCTAGTTCAAGTCTGCTTAGGAACCTGACAAGAACAGTAGATCCTCTTCAATCCAATACACTGTACTTGCTGGGAACAGACGCCAGTGCTATTTGTCCTGTGTATGGCAATGGCAGCACAATAGTGACTCTTCTTACCAGAAAACAACTCTTGCTTGTAGGACCAGAAACTGCATGTGATTCCACTCCATTTAGGACTGGGAAACAAACTCTAGCTCGCTTTACAAGAAACACACTCTGCTTTTGAGAATAGAGCACTCTTCTACTCTACTGTGTTTCCTATAGGGCCAGAACAGTGAGCTTGCTCAGAAAAAAAGAACTGTGCTTCCTACACACACAATCCATATCTAGTTCAACTCTGCTTAGGAAAATGAGAAGAACAGTAGCTCCTCTACAGTCCAATACACTGTACTTGCTTGGAACAGACGGGAGGGCTATTTGCATTGAATGTCAATGGGATCACAATAGTGACTTTCCTTACCAGAAAACAACTCTTGTTCGTAAAATCAGAAACTGCATCTGACTCAACTCCATTTAGGACGTGGAAACAAACGCTAGCTCGCCTTCCAAGAAACAAACTCTGCTTTTGAGAAAAGAGCACTCTTCTACTCTACTGTGTTTCCTATGGGGTCCGAACAGTGAGCTTGCTCAGAACAAAAAAACTGGGCTTCCTACACACACGGCCATATCTAGTTCAAGTCTGCTTAGGAAACTCACAAGAACAGTAGCTCCTCTTCAGTCCAATACACTGTACTTGCTGGGAACAGACGCCAGTGCTATTTGTCCTGTGTATGGCAATGGCAGCGCAATAGTGACTTTTCTTACCAGAAAACAACTCTTGTTCGTAGTACCAGAAACTGCATGGGATTCAACTCCATTTAGGACTGGGAAACAAATGCTAGCTGTCCTTACAAGAAACACACTCTGCTTTAGAGAAAAGAGCATTCTTCTACTCTACTGTGTTTCCTATGGGGTCCAAACAGTGAGCTTGCTCAGAACAAAAGAACTGTGCTTCCTACACACACGGACCATATGTAGTTAAACTCTGCTTAGGAAACTGACAAGAACAGTAGCACCTATTGAGTCCAATACACTGTACTTGCTGGGAACAGACGCGATTGCTATTTGCACTGTGTATCGCAATGGGAGCGCGATAGTGACTTTCCTTACCAGAAAACAACTCTTGTTCGTAGGACCAGAAACTGCATGGGATTCAACTCCATTTAGGACTAGGAAACAAACGCTAGCTCGCCTTACAAGAAACACACTCTGCTTTTGAGAAAAGAGCACTCTTCTACTCTACTGTGTTTCCTACTTTGTCCGAACAGTGTGCTTGCTCAGAACAAAAGAACTGTGCTTCCTACACACACGGGCCATATCTAGTTCAACTCTGCTTAGGAAACTGACAATAACAGTAGCTCCTCTTCAGTCCATTACACTGTACTTGCTGGGAACAGACGCGATTGCTATTTGCACTGTGTATCGCAATGGGAGCGCGATAGTGACTTTCCTTACCAGAAAACAACTCTTGTTCGTAGGACAAAAACTGCATGTGACTCAACTCCATTTAAGACGTGGAAACAAACGCTAGCTCGCCTTCCAAGAAACAAACTCTGCTTTTGAGAAAAGAGCACTCTTCTACTCTACTGTGTTTCCTATAGGGCCAGAACAGTGAGCTTGCTCAGAACAAAAGAATTGTGCTTCCTACACACGGGCCATATCTAGTTCAACTCTGCTTAGGAAACTGACAAGAACAGTAGCTCCTCTTCAGTCCAATACACTGTACTTGCTGGGAGGAGATGCGAGTGCTATTTGCACTGTGTATGGCAATGGGAGCGCAATAGTGACTTTACTTACCAGAAAACAACTCTTGCTCATAGGACCAGAAACTGCATATGATTCAACTCCATTTAGGACTGGGAAACAAATGCTAGCTCGCCTTAAATGAAACACACTCTGCTTTTGAGAAAATAGCACTCTTCTACTCTACTGTGCTTCCTATGGGGTCCGAACAGTGAGCTTGCTCAGAACAAATGAACTGTGCTTCCTACACACGGCCATATCTAGTTCAAGTCTGCTTCGGAACCTGAAAAGAACAGTAGATCCTCTTCAGTCCAATACACTGTACTTGCTGCGAACAGACGCCAGTGCTATTTGTCCTGTGTATGGCAATGGCAGCGCAATAGTGACTCTTCTTACCAGAAAACAACTCTTGCTCGTAGTACCAGAAACTGCATGGGATTCAACTCCATTTAGGACTGGGAAACAAACGCTAGCTCGCCTTACAAGAAACACACTCTGCTTTAGAGAAAAGAGCACTCTTCTACTCTACTGGGTTTCCTATGGGGTCCAAACAGTGAGCTTGCTCAGAACAAAAGAACTGTGCTTCCTTCAAACACGTATGATATCTAGTTCAACTCTGCTTAGGAAACTGACAAGAACAGTAGCAACTATTGAGTCCAATACACTGTACTTGCTGGGAACATACGCGAGTGCTATTTGCACTGTGTATGGCAAACGGAGAGCAATGTGACTTTCCTTACCAGAAAACAACTCTTGTTCGTAGGACTAGAAACTTCCTGTGATTCAACTCCATTTAGGACTAGGAAACAAACGCTAGCTCGCCTTACGAGAAACACACTCTGCTTTTGAGAAAAGAGCACTCTTCTACTCTACTGTGTTTCCTATGGGGTCCAAACATTGAGCTTGCTCAGAACAAAAGAACTGTGCTTCCTACACACACGGACCATATCTAGTTCAACTCTGCTTAGGAAACTGACAAGAACAGTAGCACCTATTGAGTCCAATACACTGCACTTGCTCTGAACAGAAGCGATTGCTATTTGCACCGTGTATCGCAATGGGAGCGTAATAGTGACTTTCATTACCAGAAAACAACTCTTGTTCGTAGGACCAGAAACTGCATTAGATTCAACTCCATTTAGGACTAGGAAACAAACGCTAGCTCGCCTTACAAGAAACACACTCTGCTTTCGAGAAAAGAGCACTCTTCTACTCTACTGTGTTTTTTATAGGGCCAGCACAGTGAGCTTGCTCAGAACATAAGAACTGTGCTTCCTTCACACACGGGCCATATCTAGTTCAACTCTGCTTAGGAAACTGACAAGAACAGTAGCTCCTCTTCAGTCCGATACACGGTACTTGCAGGGGACAGACGCGAGTGCTATTTGCACTGTGTATGGCAATGGGAGCGCAATAGTGACTTTCCTTACCAGAAAACAACTCTTGCTCATAGGACCAGAAACAGCATGTGATTCAACTCCATTTAGTACTGGGAAACAAACGCTAGCTCGCCTTACAAGAAACACACTCTGCTTTTGAGAAAAGAGCACTCATCTACTCTACTGTGTTTCCTATAGGGCCAGAACAGTGAGCTTGCTCAGAACAAAAGGATTGTGCTTCCTACACACACGGTCATATCTAGTTCAATTCTGCTTAGAAACCTGACAAGAACAGTAGCTCCTCTTCAGTCCAATACACTGTACTTGCTGGGAACAGACGCCAGTGCTATTTGTCCTGTGTATGGCAATGGCAGCGCAATAGTGACTCTTCTTAACATAAAACAACTCTTGCTTGTAGGACTAGAAACTGCATGTGACTCAACTCCATTTAGGACTGGGAAACAAACGCTTTCTCGCCTTACAAGAAACACACTCTTCTTTAGAGAAAAGTGTACTCTTCTACTCTACTGTGTTTCCTATAGGGCTAGAACAGTGAGCTTGCTCAGAAGAAAAGAATTGTGCTTCCTACACACAGGCCATATCTAGTTCAACTCTGCTTAGGAAACTGACAAGAACAGTAGCTCCTCTTCAGTTCGATACACTGTACTTGTTGGGAGGAGACTCGAGTGCTATTTGCACTGTGTATGGCAATTAGAGCTCAATAGTGACTTTCCTTACCAGAAAACAACTCTTGCTCGTAGGACCACAAACTGCATGTGATTCAACGCCATTTAGGACTGGGAAACAAACGCTAGCTCGCCTTCCAAGAAACACACTCTGCTTTTGAGAAAAAAGCACTCTTCTACTCTACTGTGTTAGCTATGGGGTCCAAACAGTGAGCTTGCTCAGAACTAAAAACTGTGCTTCCTACACACACGGCCACATCTAGTTCAAATCTGCTTAGGAACCTGACAAGAACAGTAGATCCTCTTCAGTCCAATACACTGTACTTGCTGGGAACAGACGCCAGTGCTATTTGTCCTGTGTATGGCAATGGCAGCGCAATAGTGACTCTTCTTACCAGAAAACAACTCTGCTCGTAGTACCAGAAACTGCATGGGATTCAACACCATTTAGGACTGCGAAACAACGCTAGCTCGCCTTACAAGAAACACACTCTGCTTTAGAGAAAAGAGCACTCTTCTACTCCACTGTGTTTCCTATGGGGTATAAACAGTGAGCTTGCTCAGAACAAAAGAACTGTGATTCCTACACACATGGACCATATCTAGTTCAACTCTGCTTAGGAAACTGACAAGAACAGTAGCTCCTCTTCAGTCCGATACACTGTACTTGCTGGGAACAGATGCGAGGACTATTTGCACTCTGTATGGCAATAGCAGCACAATAGTGACTTTCCTTACCAGAAAACAACTCTTGCTCGTAGGACCAGAAACTGCATGCGATTCAACTCCATTTAGGACTGGGGAACAAACGGTAGCCCGCCTTACAAGAAACACACTCTGCTTTTGAGAAAAGAGCACTCTTCTCCTCTACTGTGTTTCCTACATTGTCCGAACAGTGTGCTTGCTCAGAACAAAAGAACTGTGCTTCCTACACACACGGGCCATATCTAGTTCAACTCTGCTTAGGAAACTGACAAGAACAGTAGCTCCTCTTCAGTCCAATACACTGTACTTGCTGGGAACAGACGCGAGTGCTATTTGCACTGTGTATGGCAATTGGAGCACAATAGTGACTCGTCTTACCAGAAAACAACTCTTGCTCTTAGGACAAAAACTGCATGTGACTCAACTCCATTTAAGACGTGGAAACAAACGCTAGCTCGCCTTCCAAGAAACAAACTCTGCTTTAGAGAAAAGAGCACTCTTCTACTCTACTGTGTTTCCTATGCATTCCGAACAGTGAGCTTGCTCAGAACAAAAAAACTGTGCTTCCTACACACACGGCCATATCTAGTTCAAGTCTGATTAGGAACCTGACAAGAACAGTAGATCCTCTTTAAACCAATACACTGTACTTGCTGGGAAAAGACACCAGTGCTATTTGTCCTGTGTATGGCAATGGCAGCGCAATAGTGACTCTTCTTACCAGAAAACAACTCTTGCTTGTAGGACCAGGAACTGCATGTGATTCAACTCCATTTAGGACTGGGAAACAAATGTTAGCTCGCCTTACAAGAAACACACTCTGCTTTTGAGAAAAGAGCACTCTTCTACTCTACTGTGTTTCCTATGGGGTCCAAACAGTGAGCTTGCTCAGAACAAAAGAACTGTGCTTCCTACACACACGGACCATATCTAGTTCAACTCTGCTTAGGAAACTGACAAGAACAGTAGCACCTATTGAGTCCATTACACTGTACTTGCTCTGAACAGATGCAATTGCTATTTGCACTGTGTATCGCAATGGGAGCGTAATAGTGACTTTCATTACCAGAAAACAACTCTTGTTCGTAGGACCAGAAACTGCATTGGATTCAACTCCATTTAGGACTAGGAAACAAACGCTAGCTCGCCTTACAAGAAACACACTCTGCTTTCGAGAAAAGAGCACTCTTCTACTCTACTGTGTTTCCTATAGGGCAAGCACAGGGAGCTTGCTCAGAACATAAGAACTGTGCTTCCTTCACACACGGGCCATATCTAGTTCAACTCTGCTTAGGAAACTGACAAGAACAGTAGCTCCTCTTCAGTCCGATACACTGTACTTGGTGTAATCAGACCCGAGTGCTATTTGCAGTGTGTATGGCAATGAGGGCTCAATAGTGACTTTCCTTACCAGAAAACAACTCTTGCTCGTAGGACCACAAACTGCATGTGATTGAACGCCATTTAGGACTGGGAAACAAATGCTAGCTCGCCTTACAAGAAACACACTCTGCTTTTGAGAAAAAAGCACTCTTCTACTCTACTGTGTTTCCTACAGGGCCAGAACAGTGAGCTTGCTCAGAACATAAGAACTGTGCTTCCTTCACACACGGGTCATATCTAGTTCAACTCTGCTTAGGAAACTGACAAGAACAGTAGCTCCTCTTCAGTCCGATACACTGTTCTTGCTGGGGACAGACGCGAGTGCTATTTGTACTGTGTATGGCAATGGGAGCGCAATAGTGACTTTCCTTACCAGAAAACAACTCTTGCTCGTAGGACCAGAAACTGCATGTGATTCAACTCCATTTAGGACTGGGAAACAAACGCTAGCTCGCCTTACAAGAAACACACTCTGCTTTTGAAAAAAGAGCACTCTTCTAGTCCACTGTGTTTCCTATGGGGTCCAAACAGTGAGCTTTCTCAGAACAAAAGAACTGTGCTTCCTACACACATGGAACATATCTAGTTCAACTCTGCTTAGGAAACTACAAGAACAGTAGCTCCTATTAAGTCCAATACACTGTACTTGCTGGGAAAAGACGCGAGTGCTATTTGCCTTGTGTAGGGCAATGTGAGCACAATAGTGACTTTCCTTACCAGAAACAACTCTTGTTCGTAGGACCAGAAACTGCATGTGATTCCACTCCATTTAGGACTAGGAAACAAACGCTAGCTCGCCTTACAAGAAACACACTCTGCTTTTGAGAAAAGAGCACTCTTCTACTCTACAGTGCTTCCTATAGGACCAGAACAGTGAGCTTGCTCAGAACAAGAGAACAGTGCTTCCTACACACACGGGCCATACCTAGTTCAACTCTACTTAGGAAACTGACAAGAACAGTAGATCCTCTTCAGTCTGATACACTGTACTTGCTGGGAACAGACGCGAGAGCTATTTGCACTGTGTATGGCAATGGGAGCGCAATAGTGACTTTCCTTACCAGAAAACAACTCTTGCTCATAGGACCAGAAACTGCATGGGATTCAACTCCATTTAAGACTGGGAAACAAATGCTAGCTCGCCTTACATGAAACACACTCTGCTTTTGAGAAAAGAGCTCTCTTCTACTCTACTGTGTTTCCAATGGGGTCCAAACAGTGAGCTTGCTCAGAACAAAAGAACTGTGCTTCCTACACACACGGCCATATCTAGTTCAAGTCTGCTTAGGAACCTGACAAGAACAGTAGATCCTCTTAAGTCAAATACACTGTACTTGCTGCGAACAGACGCCAGTGCTATTTCCTGTGTATGGCAAAGGGAGCACAATAGTGACTCTTCTTACCAGAAAACAACTCTTGCTCATAGTACCAGAAACTGCATGGGATTCAACTCCATTTAGGACTGGGAATCAAACACTAGCTTGCCTTACAAGAAACACACTCTGCTTTAGAGAAAAGAGCACTCTTCTACTCTACTGTGTTTCCTATGGTGTCCAAAGAGTGAGCTTGCTCAGAACAAAAGAACTGTGCTTCCTACACACACGGATCATATCTAGTTCAACTCTGCTTAGGAACCTGACAAGAACAGTAGATCCTCTTCAGTCCAATACACTGTATTTGCTGGGAACAGACGCCAGTGCTGTTTGCACTGTGTATGGCAATGGCAGCGCAGTAGTGACTATTCTTACCATAAAACAACTCTTGCTCGTAGGACCAGAAACTGCATGTGATTCCACTCCATTTAGTACTGGGAAACAAACGCTTTCTCGCCTTACAAGAAACACACTCTGCTTTAGAGAAAAGAGTACTCTTCTACTCTACTGAGTTTCCTATAGGGCCAGAACAGTGAGCTTGCTCAGAACAAAAGAATTGTGCTTCCTACACACGGGCCATATCTAGTTCAACTCTGCTTAGGAAACTGACAAGAACAGTAGCTCCTCTTCAGTCTGATACACTGTACTTGCACGGAGGAGACGCGAATGCTATTATCTGTGTATGGCAATGGGAGCGCAATAGTGACTTACCTTACCAGAAAACAACTCTTGCTCGTAGGACCAGAAACTGCATGTGATTCAACTCCATTTAGGACTGGGAAACAAACGCTAGCTCGCCTTACAAGAAACACACTCTGCTTTTGAAAAAAGAGCACTCTTCTACTCCACTGTGTTTCCTATGGGGTCCAAACAGTGAGCTTGCTCAGAACAAAAGAACTGTGCTTCCTACACACATGGACCATATCTAGTTCAACTCTGCTTAGGAAACTACAAGAACAGTAGATCCTCTTCAGTCTGATACACTGTACTTGCTGGGAACAGACGCGAGAGCTATTTGCACTGTGTATGGCAATGGGAGCGCAATAGTGACTTTCCTTACCAGAAAACAACTCTTGCTCATAGGACCAGAAACTGCATGTGATTCAACTCCATTTAGGACTGGGAAACAAATGCTAGCTCGCCTTACATGAAACACACTCTGCTTTTGAGAAAAGAGCTCTCTTCTACTCTACTGTGTTTCCTATGGGGTCCGAACAATGAGCTTGCTCAAAACAAAAGAACTGTGCTTCCTACACACGACCATATCTAGTTCAAGTCTGCTTAGGAACTTGACAAGAACAGTAGATCCTCTTAAGTCCAATACACTGTACTTGCTGCGAACAGACTCCAGTGCTATTTGTCCTGTGTATGGCAATGGCAGCGCAATAGTGACTCTTCTTACCAGAAAACAACTCTTGCTCATAGTACCAGAAGCTGCATGGGATTCAACTCCATTTAGGATTGGGAATCAAACACTAGCTTGCCTTACAAGAAACACACTCTGCTTTAGAGAAAAGAGCACTCTTCTACTCTACTGTGTTTCCTATGGGGTCCAAACAGTGAGCTTGCTCAGAACAAAAGAACTGTGCTTCCTACACACACGGATCATATCTAGTTCAACTCTGCTTAGGAACCTGACAAGAACAGTAGATCCTCTTCAGTCCAATACACTGTACTTGCTGGGAACAGACGCCAGTGCTATTTGTCCTGTGTATGGCAATGGCAGCGCAGTAGTGACTATTCTTACCAGAAAACAACTCTGCTCGTAGTACCAGAAACTGCATGGGATTCAACACCATTTAGGACTGCGAAACAAAAGCTAGCTCGCCTTACAAGAAACACACTCTGCTTTAGAGAAAAGAGCACTCTTCTACTCTACTGTGTTTCCTATGAGGTCCAAACATTGAGCTTGCTCAGAACAAAAAAACCGTGCTTCCTACACACACCGCCATACCTAGTTCAATTCTGCTTAGGAACCTGACAAGAACAGTAGATCCTCTTCAGTCCAATACACTGTACTGCTGGGAACAGACAACAGTGCTATTTGACCTGTGTACGGCAATGGCATCGCAATAGTGACTCTTCTTACCAGAAAACAACTCTTGCTCGTAGGACCAGAAACTGCATGGGATTCAACTCCATTTAGGACTGGGAAACAAATGCTAGCTCGTTCTACAAGAAAGAAACTCTGCTTTTGAGAAAAGAGCACTCTTCTACTCTACTGTGTTTCCTATGTTGTCTAAACAGTGAGCTTGCTCAGAACAAAACAACTGTGCTTCCTACACACATAGACCATATCTAGTTCAACTCTGCTTAGGAAACTGACAAGAACAGTAGCTCCTTTTCAGTCCGATACACTGTACTTGCTGTGAAAAGACGCCAGAGCTATTTGCACTGTGTATGGCAAGGGGAGTGCAACAGTGTCTTTCCTTACCAGAAAACAACTCTTGCTCTTAGGACCAGAAACTGCATGTGATTCAACTCCATTTAGGACTAGGAAACAAATACTAGCTCGCCTTACAAGAAACATACTCTGCTTTTGAGAAAAGAGCACTCTTCTACTCTACTGTGTTTCCTATAAGGCCAGAACAGTGAGCTTGCCCAGAACAAAAGAACTGTGCTTCCTACACACACGGGCCATATCTATTTCAACTCTGCTTAGGAAACTAACAAGAACAGTAGCTCCTTTTCAGTCCAATACACTGTACTTGCTGTGAAAAGACGTGAGTGCTATTTGCCCTGTGTATGGCAGTAGGAGCACAATAGTGACTTTCCTTACCAGAAAACAACTCTTGCTCTTAGGACCAGAAACAGCATGTGATTCAACTCCATTTAGTACTGGGAAACAAACGCTAGCTCGCCTTACAAGAAACACACTCTGCTTTTGAGAAAGAGCACTCTTCTACTCTACTGTGTTTCCTATAGGGCCAGAACAGTGAGCTTGCTCAGAACAAAAGCATTGTGCTTCCTACACACACGGTCATATCTAGTTCAATTCTGCTTAGGAACCTGACAAGAACAGTAGATCCTCTTCAGTCCAATACACTGTACTTGCTGCGAACAGACGCCAGTGCTATTTGTCCTGTGTATGGCAATGGCAGCGCAATAGTGACTCTTCTTACCATAAAACAACTCTTGCTTGCAGGACTAGAAACTGCATGTGACTCAACTCCATTTAGGACTGGAAAACAAACGCTTTCTCGCCTTACAAGAAACACACTCTTCTTTAGAGAAAAGTGTACTCTTCTACTCTACTGTGTTTCCTATAGGGCTAGAACAGTGAGCTTGCTCAGAAGAAAAGAATTGTGCTTCCTACACACGGGCCATATGTAGTTCAACTCTGCTTAGGAAACTGACAAGAACAGTAGCTCCTCTTCAGTTCGATACACTGTACTTGCTGGGAGGAGACTCGAGTGCTATTTGCACTGTGTATGGCAATGGGAGCGCAATAGTGACTTTCCTTACCAGAAAACAACTCTTGCTCGTAGGACCAGAAACTGCATGTGATTCAACTCCATTTAAGACTGGGAAACAAATGCTAGCTCGCCTTACATGAAACAATCTCTGCTTTTGAGAAAAGAGTACTCTTCTACTCTACTGTGTTTCCTATGGGGTCCGAACAGTGAGCTTGCTCAGAACAAAAGAAATGTGCTTCCTCCACACATGGGCCATATCTAGTTCAACTCTGCTTAGGAAACTGACAAGAACAGTAGCTCCTCTTCAGTCCGATACACTGTACTTGGTGGGAACAGACCCGAGTGCTATTTGCACTGTGTATGGCAATGAGAGCGCAATAGTGACTTTCCTTACCAGAAAACAACTCTTGCTCGTAGGACCACAAACTGCATGTGATTGAACGCCATTTAGGACTGGGAAACAAATGCTAGCTCGCCTTACAAGAAACACACTCTGCTTTTGAGAAAAAAAGCACTCTTCTACTCTACTGTGTTAGCTATGGGGTCCGAACAGTGAGCTTGCTCAGAACAAAAAAACTGTGCTTCCTACACACGCGGCCATATTTAGTTCAAATCTGCTTAGGAACCTGACAAGAACAGTAGATCCTCTTCAGTCCAATACACTGTACTTGCTGCGAACAGACGCCAGTGCTATTTGTCCTGTGTATGGCAATGGCAGCGCAATAGTGACTCTTCTTACCAGAAAACAACTCTGCTCGTAGTACCAGAAACTGCATGGGATTCAACACCATTTAGGACTGCGAAACAAACGCTAGCTCGCCTTACAATAAACACACTCTGCTTTAGAGAAAAGAGCACTCTTCTACTCTACTGTGTTTCCTATGGGGTCCAAACAGTGAGCTTGCTCAGAACAAAAGAACTGTGCTTCCCACAAACGCAGATCATATCTTGTTCAACTCTGCTTAAGAAACTGACACGAACAGTAGCTCCTATTCAGTTCAATACACTGTACTTACTGGGAACAGACGCGAGTGCTCTTTGCACTGTGTATGGCAATGGGAGCGCAATGTGACTTTCCTTACCAGAAAACAACTCTTGTTCGTAGGACCAGAAACTGCCTGTGATTCAACTCCATTTAGGACTAGGAAACAAACGCTAGCTCGCCTTACAAGAAACACACTCTGCTTTTGAGAAAAGAGCACTCTTCTACTCTACTGTGTTTCCTATGGGTTCCGAACAGTGAGCTTGCTCAGAACAAAAGAACTATGCTTCCTACACACGGCCATATCTACTTCAATTCTGCTTAGGAACCTGACAAGAACAGTAGATCCTCTTCAGTCCAATACACTGTACTTGCTGGGAACAGACGCCAGTGCTATTTGCACTGTGTATGGCAATGGCAGCGCAGTAGTGACTATTCTTACCATAAAACAACTCTTGCTCGTAGGACCAGAAACTGCATGTGATTCCACTCCATTTAGGACTGGGAAACAAACGCTACCTCGCCTTACAAGAAACACACTCTGCATAGAGAAAAGAGCCCTCTTCTACTCTACTGTGTTTCCTATGGGGTCCAAACAGTGAGCTTGCTCAGAACAAAAGAACTCTGCTTACTACACACACGGACCATATGTAGTTCAACACTGCTTAGGAAACTGACAAGAACAGTAGCTCCTATTCAGTCCAATACACTGTACTTCCTGTGGAAAGAAGTGAGTGCTATTTGCCCTGTGTATGGCAGTAGGAGCACAATAGTGACTTTCCTTACCAGAAAACAACTCTTGCTCTTAGGACCAGAAACTGCATGTGATTCAACTCCATTTAGGACTAGGAAACAAATGCTAGCTCGCCTTACAAGAAACATACTCTGCTTTTGAGAAAAGAGCACTCTTCTACTCTACTGTGATTCCTATAGGGCCAGAACAGTGAGCTTGCCCAGAACATAAGAACTGTGCTTCCTACACACACGGGCCATATCTATTTCAACTCTGCTTAGGAAACTGACAAGAACAGTAGCTCCTATTCAGTCCGATACACTGTACTTGCTGGGAACAGACATGAGTGCTATTTGCACTGTGTATGGCAATGGGAGCGCAATAGTGACTTTCCTTACCAGAAAACAACTCTTGCTCATAGGACCAGAAACAGCATGTGATTCAACTCCATTTAGTACTGGGAAACAAACGCTAGCTCGCCTTACAAGAAACACACTCTGCTTTTGAGAAAGAGCACTCTTCTACTCTACTGTGTTTCCTATAGGGCCAGAACAGTGAGCTTGCTCAGAACAAAAGCATTGTGCTTCCTACACACACGGTCATATCTAGTTCAATTCTGCTTAGGAACCTGACAAGAACAGTAGATCCTCTTCAGTCCAATACACTGTACTTTCTGGGAACAGACGCCAGTGCTATTTGTCCTGTGTATGGCAATGGCAGCGCAATAGTGATCTTCTTACCATAAAAAAACTCTTGCTTGCAGGACTAGAAACTGCATGTGACTCAACTCCATTTAGGACTGGAAAACAAACGCTTTCTCACCTTACAAGAAACACACTCTTCTTTAGAGAAAAGTGTACTCTTCTACTCTACTGTGTTTCCTATAGGGCTAGAACAGTGAGCTTGCTCAGAAGAAAAGAATTGTGCTTCCTACACACGGGCCATATGTAGTTCAACTCTGCTTAGGAAACTGACAAGAACAGTAGCTCCTCTTCAGTTCGATACACTGTACTTGCTGGGAGGAGACTCGAGTGCTATTTGCACTGTGTATGGCAATGGGAGCGCAATAGTGACTTTCCTTACCAGAAAACAACTCTTGCTCGTAGGACCAGAAACTGCATGTGATTCAACTCCATTTAAGACTGGGAAACAAATGCTAGCTCGCCTTACATGAAACAAACTCTGCTTTTGAGAAAAGAGTACTCTTCTACTCTACTGTGTTTCCTATGGGGTCCGAACAGTGAGCTTGCTCAGAACAAAAGAAATGTGCTTCCTCCACACATGGGCCATATCTAGTTCAACTCTGCTTAGGAAACAGACAAAAACAGTAGCTCCTCTTCAGTCCGATACACTGTACTTGGTGGGAACAGACCCGAGTGCTATTTGCACTGTGTATGGCAATGAGAGCGCAATAGTGACTTTCCTTACCAGAAAACAACTCTTGCTCATAGGACCACAAACTGCATGTGATTGAACGCCATTTAGGACTGGGAAACAAATGCTAGCTCGCCTTACAAGAAACACACTCTGCTTTTGAGAAAAAAAGCACTCTTCTACCCTACTGTGTTAGCTATGGGGTCCGAACAGTGAGCTTGCTCAGAACAAAAAAACTGTGCTTCCTACACACGCGGCCATATTTAGTTCAAATCTGCTTAGGAACCTGACAAGAACAGTAGATCCTCTTCAGTCCAATACACTGTACTTGCTGCGAACAGACGCCAGTGCTATTTGTCCTGTGTATGGCAATGGCAGCGCAATAGTGACTCTTCTTACCAGAAAACAACTCTGCTCGTAGTACCAGAAACTGCATGGGATTCAACACCATTTAGGACTGTGAAACAAACGCTAGCTCGCCTTACAAGAAACTCACTCTGCTTTAGAGAAAAGAGCACTCTTCTACTCTACTGTGTTTCCTATGGGGTCCAAACAGTGAGCTTGCTCAGAACAAAAGAACTGTGCTTCCCACAAACGCAGATCATATCTTGTTCAACTCTGCTTAAGAAACTGACACGAACAGTAGCTCCTATTCAGTTCAATACACTGTACTTACTGGGAACAGACGCGAGTGCTCTTTGCACTGTGTATGGCAATGGGAGCGCAATAGTGACTTTCCTTACCAGAAAACAACTCTTGCTCGTAGAACCAGAAACTGCATGTGATTCAACTCCATTTAGGACTAGGAAACAAACGCTAGCTCGCCTTACAAGAAAAACACGCTGCTTTTGAGAAAAGAGCACTCTTCTACTCTACTGTGTTTCCTATAGGGCCAGAACAGTGAGCTTTCTCAGAACATAAGAACTGTGCTTCCTACACACACGGGCCATATCTAGTTCAACTCTGCTTAGGAAACTGACAAGAACAGTAGCTCCTCTTCAGTCCAATACACTGTACTTGCTGGGAACAGACATCAGTGCTATTTGCACTGTGTATGGCAATGGGAGCGCAATAGTGACTTTCCTTACCAGAAAACAACTCTTGCTCGTAGGACCAGAAACTGCATGTGATTCAACTCCTTTTAGAACTGGGAAACAAACGCTAGCTCGCCTTACAAGAAACACACTCTGCTTTTGAGAAAAGAGCACTCTTCTATTCTACTGTGTTTCCTATGGGGTCCGAACAGTGAGCGTGCTCAGAACAAAAGAACTGTGCTTCCTAAACACACGGGCCATATCTAGTTCAACTCTGCTAGGGAAACTGACAAGAACATTAGCTCCTCTTCAGTCCAATACACTGTACTTGCTGGGAACAGATGCGTGTGCTATTTGCACTGTGTATGGCAATAAAAGCGCAATAGTGGCTCTTCTTACCAGAACAACTCTTGCTCGTAGGACCAGAAACTGCATGTGATTCCACTCCATTTAGGACTGGAAAAACAAACGCTAGCTCGCCTTACAAGAAACACACTCTGCTTTAGGGAAAAGAGCACTCGTCTACTCTACTGTGTTTCCTATGGGGTCCAAACAATGAGCATGCTCAGAACAAAAGAACTGTGTTTACTACACACACGGACCATATCTAGTAAAACTCTGCTTAGGAGACTGACAAGAACAGTAGCTCCTATTCAATCCAATATACTGTACTTGCTGGGAAAAGACACGAGGGCTATTTGCCTTGTGTAGGGCAATGGGAGCACAATAGTGACTTTCCTTACCAGAAAAAAACTCTTGTTCGTACGACCAGAAACTGCATGTGATTCAACTCCATTTAGGACTAGGAAACAAACGCTAGCTCGCCTTACAAAAACACACTCTGATTTTGAGAAAATAGCACTCTTCTACTCTACTGTGTTTCCTATAGGGTCAGAACTGTGAGCTTGCTCAGAACATAAGAACTGTGTTTCCTACAAACATGGGCCATATGGACTTCATCTCTGCTTAGGAAACTGACAAGAACAGTAGCTCCTCTTCAGTTCGATACACTGTACTTTCTGGGAACAGGCCCAAGAGCTATTTGCACTGTGTATGGCAAGGGGAGCGCAATAGTGACTTTCCTTACCAGAAAACAACTCTTGCTCGTAGGACCAGAAACTGCACGTGATTCAACTTCATTTAAGACTGGGAAACAAACGCTTGCTCGCCTTACAAGAAACACACTCTGCTTTTGAGGAAAGAGCACTCTTCTACTCTACTGTGTTTCCTATAGTGCCAGAAGAGTGAGCTTGCTCAGAATGAAAGCATTGTGCTTCCTACACACACGGTCATATCTAGTTCAATTCTGCTTAGGAACCTGACAAGAACAGTAGATCCTCTTCAGTCCAATACACTGTACTTGCTGGGAACAGACGCCAGTGCTGTTTGTCCTGTGTATGGCAATGGCAGCGCAATAGTGACTCTTCTTACCATAAAACAACTCTTGCTCGTAGGACTAGAAACTGCATGTGATTCAACTCCATTTAGGACTGGGAAACAAACGCTAGCTCGCCTTACAAGAAACACACTCTGCTTTTGAGAAAAGAGCACTCTTCTACTCTACTGTGTTTCCTATAGGGCCAGAACAGTGAGCTTGCTCAGAACAAAAGAATTGTGCTTCCTACACACGGGCCATATCTAGTTCAACTCTGCTTAGGAAACTGACAAGAACAGTAGCTCCTCTTCAGTCCAATACACTGTACTTGCTGGGAGGAGATGCGAGTGCTATTTGCACTGTGTATGGCAATGGGAGCGCAATAGTGACTTTACTTACCAGAAAACAACTCTTGCTCATAGGACCAGAAACTGCATGTGATTCAACTCCATTTAGGACTGGGAAACAAATGCTAGCTCGCCTTAAATGAAACACACTCTGCTTTTGAGAAAATAGCACTCTTCTACTCTACTGTGCTTCCTATGGGGTCCGAACAGTGAGCTTGCTCAGAACAAATGAACTGTGCTTCCTACACACGGCCATATCTAGTTCAAGTCTGCTTAGGAACCTGAAAAGAACAGTAGATCCTCTTCAGTCCAATACACTGTACTTGCTGCGAACAGACGCCAGTGCTATTTGTCCTGTGTATGGCAATGGCAGCGCAATAGTGACTCTTCTTACCAGAAAACAACTCTTGCTCGTAGTACCAGAAACTGCATGGGATTCAACTCCATTTAGGACTGGGAAACAAACGCTAGCTCGCCTTACAAGAAACACACTCTGCTTTAGAGAAAAGAGCACTCTTCTACTCTACTGGGTTTCCTATGGGGTCCAAACAGTGAGCTTGCTCAGAACAAAGAACTGTGCTTCCTTCAAACACGTATGATATCTAGTTCAACTCTGCTTAGGAAACTGACAAGAACAGTAGCAACTATTGAGTCCAATACACTGTACTTGCTGGGAACATACGCGAGTGCTATTTGCACTGTGTATGGCAATCGGAGAGCAATGTGACTTTCCTTACCAGAAAACAACTCTTGTTCGTAGGACTAGAAACTTCCTGTGATTCAACTCCATTTAGGACTAGGAAACAAACGCTAGCTCGCCTTACGAGAAACACACTCTGCTTTAGAGAAAAGAGCACTCTTCTACTCTACTGTGTTTCCTATAGTGCCAGAACAGTGAGCTTGATCAGAAAAAAAGAACTGTGCTTCCTACACACACGGGCCATATCTAGTTCAACTCTTCTTAGGAAACTGACAAGAACAGTAGCTCCTCTTCAGTCCGATACACTGTACTTGCTGAGAACAGACGCAAGTGCTCTTTGCACTGTGTATGGCAATTGGAGCACAATAGTGACTCGTCTTACCAGAAAACAACTCTTGCTCGTAGGACAAAAAACTGCATGTGACTCACCTCCATTTAGGAATGGGATACAAAATCTAGCTCGCCTTACAAGAAACACACTCTGCTTTTGAGAAAAGAGCACTCTTCTACTCTACTGTGTTTCCTATAGGGCCAGAACAGTGAGTTTGCTCAGAACAAATGAACTGTGCTTCCTACACACACGGGCCATATCTAGTTCAACTCTGCTTAGGAAAATGAGAAGAACAGTAGCTACTCTTCAGTCCAATACACTGTACTTGCTGGGAACAGACGGGAGGGCTATTTGCATTGTGTATGGCAATGGGAGCACAATAGTGACTTTTCTTACCAGAAAACAACTCTTGCTCGTAGGACCGGAAACTGCATGTGATACCACTCCATTTAGGACTGGGAAACAAATGCTAGCTCGCCTTACAAGAAACACACTCTGCTTTTGAGAAAAGAGCACTCTTCTCCTATACTGTGTTTCCTACAGGATCCCAACAGTGTGCTTTCTCAGAACAAAAGAACTGTGCTTCCTACACACACGGGCCATATCTAGTTCAACTCTGCTTAGGAAACTGACAAGAACAGTAGTTCCTCTTCAGTCCAATACACTGTTCTTGCGGGGAACAGACGCGAGTGATATTTGCACTGTGTATGGCAATTGGAGCACAATAGTGACTCGTCTTACCAGAAAACAACTCTTGCTCATAGGACAAAAAAACTGAATGCGACTCAACTCCATTTAGGACGTGGAAACAAACGCTAGCTCGCCTTCCAGGAAACACACTCTGCTTTTGAGAAAAGAGCACTCTTCTACTCTACTGTGTTTCCTATGTGTTCCGAACAGTGAGCTTGATCAGAACAAAAAAACTTTGCTTCATACACACACGGCCATATCTAGTTCAAGTCTGCTTAGGAACCTGACAAGAACAGTAGATCCTCTTCAATCCAATACACTGTACTTGCTGGGAACAGACGCCAGTGCTATTTGTCCTGTGTATGGCAATGGCAGCACAATAGTGACTCTTCTTACCAGAAAACAACTCTTGCTTGTAGGACCAGAAACTGCATGTGATTCCACTCCATTTAGGACTGGGAAACAAACTCTAGCTCGCTTTACAAGAAACACACTCTGCTTTTGAGAATAGAGCACTCTTCTACTCTACTGTGTTTCCTATAGGGCCAGAACAGTGAGCTTGCTCAGAAAAAAAGAACTGTGCTTCCTACACACACAATCCATATCTAGTTCAACTCTGCTTAGGAAAATGAGAAGAACAGTAGCTCCTCTACAGTCCAATACACTGTACTTGCTTGGAACAGACGGGAGGGCTATTTGCATTGAATGTCAATGGGATCACAATAGTGACTTTCCTTACCAGAAAACAACTCTTGTTCGTAAAATCAGAAACTGCATCTGACTCAACTCCATTTAGGACGTGGAAACAAACGCTAGCTCGCCTTCCAAGAAACAAACTCTGCTTTTGAGAAAAGAGCACTCTTCTACTCTACTGTGTTTCCTATGGGGTCCGAACAGTGAGCTTGCTCAGAACAAAAAAACTGGGCTTCCTACACACACGGCCATATCTAGTTCAAGTCTGCTTAAGGATCTGACAAGAACAGTATATCCTCTTCAGTCCAATACACTGTACTTGCTGCGAACAGACGCCAGTGCTATTTGTCCTGTGTATGGCAATGGCAGCGCAATAGTGACTCTTCTTACCAGAAAACAACTCTTGTTCGTAGTACCAGAAACTGCATGGGATTCAACTCCATTTAGGACTGGGAAACAAATGCTAGCTGTCCTTACAAGAAACACACTCTGCTTTAGAGAAAAGAGCATTCTTCTACTCTACTGTGTTTCCTATGGGGTCCAAACAGTGAGCTTGCTCAGAACAAAAGAACTGTGCTTCCTACACACACGGACCATATGTAGTTAAACTCTGCTTAGGAAACTGACAAGAACAGTAGCACCTATTGAGTCCAATACACTGTACTTGCTGGGAACAGACGCGATTGCTATTTGCACTGTGTATCGCAATGGGAGCGCGATAGTGACTTTCCTTACCAGAAAACAACTCTTGTTCGTAGGACCAGAAACTGCATGGGATTCAACTCCATTTAGGACTAGGAAACAAACGCTAGCTCGCCTTACAAGAAACACACTCTGCTTTTGAGAAAAGAGCACTCTTCTACTCTACTGTGTTTCCTACTTTGTCCGAACAGTGTGCTTGCTCAGAACAAAAGAACTGTGCTTCCTACACACACGGGCCATATCTAGTTCAACTCTGCTTAGGAAACTGACAATAACAGTAGCTCCTCTTCAGTCCAATACACTGTACTTGCTGGGAACAGACGCGATTGCTATTTGCACTGTGTATCGCAATGGGAGCGCGATAGTGACTTTCCTTACCAGAAAACAACTCTTGTTCGTAGGACAAAAACTGCATGTGACTCAACTCCATTTAAGACGTGGAAACAAACGCTAGCTCGCCTTCCAAGAAACAAACTCTGCTTTTGAGAAAAGAGCACTCTTCTACTCTACTGTGTTTCCTATAGGGCCAGAACAGTGAGCTTGCTCAGAACAAAAGAATTGTGCTTCCTACACACGGGCCATATCTAGTTCAACTCTGCTTAGGAAACTGACAAGAACAGTAGCTCCTCTTCAGTCCAATACACTGTACTTGCTGGGAGGAGATGCGAGTGCTATTTGCACTGTGTATGGCAATGGGAGCGCAATAGTGACTTTACTTACCAGAAAACAACTCTTGCTCATAGGACCAGAAACTGCATATGATTCAACTCCATTTAGGACTGGGAAACAAATGCTAGCTCGCCTTAAATGAAACACACTCTGCTTTTGAGAAAATAGCACTCTTCTACTCTACTGTGCTTCCTATGGGGTCCGAACAGTGAGCTTGCTCAGAACAAATGAACTGTGCTTCCTACACACGGCCATATCTAGTTCAAGTCTGCTTAGGAACCTGAAAAGAACAGTAGATCCTCTTCAGTCCAATACACTGTACTTGCTGCGAACAGACGCCAGTGCTATTTGTCCTGTGTATGGCAATGGCAGCGCAATAGTGACTCTTCTTACCAGAAAACAACTCTTGCTCGTAGTACCAGAAACTGCATGGGATTCAACTCCATTTAGGACTGGGAAACAAACGCTAGCTCGCCTTACAAGAAACACACTCTGCTTTAGAGAAAAGAGCACTCTTCTACTCTACTGGGTTTCCTATGGGGTCCAAACAGTGAGCTTGCT